>NC_090347.1:28764373-29067403 GCF_035084215.1 Heptranchias perlo | reverse complement strand
TTATTTCAGCTAAATCTAACATTAAGAGCAATGTGAGATCGAGTAATCTGAAACTATTGAATATCCAATGCACATGATCCAAATGGCTTTGCCTGGAACTCGAGTTTAGCCTGTCTTTCAGGATCCTTTTAAAAACTGTACACTGTTGCTGATATGGCATGCATCTTGTAAATCACCACTGTCATGCCACGAAGGGCTTAAAAGGACTGTGCAAAAGTTAAGCACAGTCACCAGCAGAGCAGAGTATATGGTTTCAGTCTGAAAAGCAGATGTGTTCTAATTCAGTCTGCTTATACTTTTTAAGAAATTATTTTTGGTGGATTTTTCTTTTGGTGAAGGATGTCAGGATTTCCGAATTGATAAGAATTCATAATCAGAAAACCTACTTTTCTATTGAGATGGGATCCATGCTCGTGCCTCTCCCAAGACTCTCACAACTGCCTGCAGCCCGAAAGCAAACTTGCTGGACAGGCCGCTGAAGTTAGCAACTTGCAGCAAGTTTACCTTTGAGTTGTAGCTGGCTGCATGAGACCTGGGAATAGATGCTACCAGCACAGGTCTTCTCGTGGTTTAAAGGCAGCTTTAGTCTGGCACAAATCCAGCTTGGTTTCAGGTGCGTGTTTAATTCAGGGTGACTCCACTCTGTTTCATTATGTTTCATGAGAATTGCTGTTACAGTAATTCAGTTGTACTGTTGTTCAGTTTCAGAATAACGTAAAAGCAACTGTGTCAATGGACTTTACCTTACAATGGCTCAAATTCAATATTTGAAGAATTATCACTGATAAATTGGATAGCCAGGTGGTGAAGGATAGATTACTAGAGCCTGGTCTTCAGTTGCTTCCAAGCCTTTATTCTCAGATCCCCATTACACATGGGCACCCACTAGATAAGCTCCCTCCTGTGAATGGATAAGAGAGTCTCCAATTAATACCCACCACCTGAATACAATTAACACTAATTGATATAAATCACATGGATACAATTAACAATCTCCTATATACTTGTATTTAGTCTTGTGTCGATTTGTGACTAGGTTTGAACTGAGATGTATTCATTTTATGCAAACCATCAAAGAATATGATCTACTTTACAGGAATAAGTTGTTTTCTTAAAGGAGAAGGGTAGTGTGGGGGGAGAATTTTCTGTTCAAAGTGCTCCACCAACTTTCTACCTTGGACTAAATATCATCAATCTTATGTTATTTTTACCCATGGAGAATTATGTTTCATGTTTCTGTGCAGTTTTCCTTCATGAGATAAACATGGCTGATGCATATCCTGGCACAGTTCCAATAGCAGGCAATGCTTTATACCGGCCTAAGTCCAATTCAGACCCATCCGACCACAGAAGAACCTCAATTGGTCTACTATGCAGTGCCCAGCAAATGATAACTTTTTTTTAAACAGCGATCTTGGTGGAGTGGGGAGAGCAAACGATGTTCTTCCTTTCCCGTTGAAGGATGTTCACTTTGGAATAGTATAGAATCATAGAAATTTATAGCACAGTAGGAGGCCATTCGGCCCATTGTGTCTGTTCCGGCCAAAAAAGAGCCATCCAGCCTAATCCCACTTTCCAGCTTTTGGTCCGTAGCCTTGTAGGTTAGGGCACTTCAAGTGCACATCCAAGCACTTTTTGAATGCAGTGAGGCTTCCTGCCTCTACCACCCTTTCAGGCAGCGAGTTCCAGACCCCCACCACCCTCTGGGTGAAAAATATTTTCCTCAGCTCCCCTCTAATCCTTCTACCAATTACTTTTAATCTATGCCCCCTTGTTAGTGACCCCTCTGCTTTGGGAAATAAGTCCTTTTTATCCACTCTATCTAGGCCACTCATAATTTTATGCATCTCCATTAAATCTCCCCTGCGCCTCCTCTGTTCCAAAGAAAACAACCCCAGCCTATCCAATCTTTCCTCATAGCTAAAATTCTCCAGTCCTGGCAATATCCTCGTAAATCTCCTCTGTACCCTCTCTAGTGCAATCACACCTTTCCTGTAATGTGGTGCAGTAATCTAGCTGTGACCTAACTAGTGTTTTACACAGCTCCAGCATAACAGCCCAGCTCTTATATTCTATACCTCGGCTAATAAAGGCTAATATCCCGTATGCCGCCTTAATCACCTTATCTACCTGCCCTGTACTGTATTTTTTAAAAAGTTAAACTTTTTACAAAATTATATAACTGGTAGATTCAGATACCATTTTATTTAGGTTGCATTCACTGCAGTATTGGAACATGTAAATCAAAATTGTAATTTTGGTATTCTTGTGGTCCTCATGGTAGATCAATGGAAAAGTTGCCGTTGTAAGTCAGAGGATAAACCGTTTGAGAAAACATTCTGTAGTATGATGGAGCTTCTCTATATACTTATTACTCTGCATCATTTCAGGTTTAACTTTTTGCTGTGCTTTGAACGTTGATCTGGTCAGAACATTTTGATCAACTCTGTCAGACTTTCATTAGCTTCATTAGATTTACATTGTGACCTGAATGTCTAATACACTGTTCTGTTGTAATTGCTCATAGTTCTTCGAGGTGCCATTTGACTCGAACATGAACAGGACGAAGAACAGACCCCTGGTCAGAGGACAGATTAGGTTGGTCTCCATTCAGCATTGTACTTGATACTTTTGAGAATTTCAACAGTTTTCTTTAATTTGTAGACTTGGAAATGTTTGTTAGCACATGGCTCAAGTTAACTGCACAGTGTAATACTAAGCAGTATAAACTAGGAAGATACGAGGTTTGGTTTCTGATCTGCGCTGAGTTACTGAACCTCAGTCAGGCTAATAGAGGGCTAGGGAGGGAAAGAATCGCAGCGTGCTTCAGCTGAATATGCTCAACCTCTTCACACCATTGGGCGCAGTAAATCACCATACTACTTCTAGCATCTACTGTCCACAAATGATATCCTTTATGTTGTCAGCACTCACTGCTTTAATAAAAGGATGCTCAAGCTATTCTAAATCAGAATATGTTCTTAATGGTAATGGTGAGAGACTAGGAGCTGTGGAACAGCAAAGAGATTTAGGTGTCCATGTGCACATCACTGAAAGCTAGTGCATAGGTACAAAAAGTAATCAAAAAGGCTAATGGAATGTTGGCCTTTATCTCAAAGGGGTTGGAATACAAAGGAGAGGAAGTTATGCTTGGGTTGTACAGAGCCTTGGTCAGATCCCATCGGGAGTACTGCGTTCAGTTTTGGGCATCGCACATCAGGAAGGATATGTTTGCCTTGGAGTGGATACATGGCAGATTCACCACAATAATACCAGGACTTAAAGGGTTAAATTATGAGGACAGGTTGCATGGACTTGGTTTGTATTCCCTTAAGTTTAGATGGTCAAGAGGTTTAAAATGATAAAGCGATTCGATATGGTAGATATCGAATATATCCATTGCTTGGGGATTTCAGAACAAGACAGTATAATCTTATAATTACAGCTGGGCCACATAGGAGTGAAATCGGGAAGTGTTTTTCCACTCGAGAACTTGGAATCTCTTCCCCCAAAAGGCTGTGGAAACTGGGGCAATCAATAGATCTTTGTTGAGTAAGGGTATCAAGAGATATAGAGTCGTTGTACAGATCGACCATGATCTAATTGAATGGCCTACTTCTGTTACTGTGTTCCTATTGGTAATTTTTTGTGTAAAAGACTGACAACAGTAGCTCTTCCATTTACATATTTTAAGAACTGTTGCAAAGTTTTCAAATTAATCTGCACTAATTTTAACCACTGAAGCTTTTTGTTTCTTTTAATTTTATATTTTCTGCATATTCACACATGTTATGATAAATTGTGCTGCTCACCATACTACTTCTAGCATCTACTGTCCACTAGTAACCCCCACACTTGTCAGTTGTTGTCTCATGACCAGTAAGTGACTATCCTCATTAGGGATGAATTAGGTCATGTCAATTTGGGATCAAGATGGCTTTAAGATAACGCACTTGATGGGAAATTGAAACTGCGGTAGATTAAGTAATTCCATACCTGCGCCTAGGGAGATCCACAATACAAAAAGTGATGATTAATCATTGAAGGGGCATAGAGGAGTAGAACAGTCACTAAGTTCTAAGATTCTTCATACTCGCCTCCAGATAACCCTGAAAGCACATGTCCTAATAAACATCACTAAAAGCTAGTGCACAATGGTTTTAGCTGGACAAGCAGTGGAAAACTTATTTGTGCTCTTTGTTAGCAAGCAATGTGGTTTTTAGCTGGTTAAGCTTCAACAGTACCCCTTTGGGGTCCTACATTTTTCTGTCAACTACCTGCACCTAAGTGCCATCACTCTGTGAGCATAGTTTGTGAGTGTTTCTCTCTTCCAGCAAGTATTTTCTAAATAGACCCTCTATTTTCTGCAAAAACACAATTGTCTTGCTTGCATTAACCCTTTCACCAGCTCAGACCTTGATTAACATTTGATAAAATATCAGTTCTGCTGATATTAACTTAAATATTCTCTGCACTGATTTCAGTTTACTTTTTGCTCAAATAATGACAATCTATAGCCATTGAACCAATTTAAGGATGGAATTGGCACAATTATAGCAAAATTTAAAAATAGTTCAAAAATAATTTAACAAAATACTAATACTCCAAGGTAACGCAATGACCAGACCCAGCTCCCACACTGAGATCATCTATAAAACCAGAACTGGCCAGTGAAAGTACGTTTCACATGCATTCCAATAAAGGGACTTTATGAAATGGACCAACAACATAGGTCAGCAAACCACTGTGTTCCATGTTTTTAAATTCTATTTATGATCACTTTTTTTTGGATATTTTTACATGTGGGAACTTAGCAGTTGTGGATAATATAAAATCTTGCTGTCGTAACTTTAATTTACTCATTTGTTTCAGTTTGTTACTGAGTTATCTCTTTGTAAAAGCCATTTCTGATTTGATTCAAATGAAAGTAATGGTTTTGGGGGTCTCTCATAATGGGGAAACAGTCAAATAAATAGTTTGTGAAAAACCGTTATTATGTTAAAATGTAAACTGGCCGATGTTATCAAAGTGGTTGAAGAGACCCTGCCCTAAAGAGAAAGTATCAGATGCAAGAGTTACATGATTCTTAACAGAATTCTTGCTGTGCATTAGCTGAATGTACATTTCTATTTTGATCTGTATCCTCATACACAATTAGCACAGTGCTCTGTAATGTTTTACTTGTTCGGCCCTCTATTGTGCTTCATGTTTCATAGATATAAAAGTGTTAATGTTTAAAGCATTATGATGCAGAATTCCAATCATATCAGGACCTTGGATTCTTACATTAATCTTGCGCACATGCTGTTGACCCTTCACACCTCAAGGCATTCTCTCATTTTTTTTGTGAGGCCGGGGGGCCTTGCGTCTAGAGGTGTACAATGCAGGTTTCCAACTCATTAATTGCAAGCTTGGGCACTTGATAGATTTGACTGTGTTATACCTCACACCGAGTGAGGAAACATCCCAGATGCTCGTCTATAAACTTGGAGTCACGGTGCATTTTGCTAAATGGAGCCTCCATCTGCTTTGGTGAGGAGCTGAGAAGAGAGATGGACTCCTAATGGAGCCGTCTTCACCGCTGCAAGCATCTTCTTCCAAAGGTCAAGCTGAGTTAATTTGATGGAACTATACCATTGTATACTTCTCTTACTAATGTCCTATTCAACACAAACCTATGGTTTACAATTTTGCTTATCTTAAAGTCAAAGAACTGACAGACAGTTGTAATTCATGACAGCTATTCTAAATCTTAATTTTCTCATGCGCAGTGTTTAAAAGTTCTTGAATGTTTTCTTTATCTCTGACAACTTATACTTGTTCAGTATTTAAAGCATGCAGATTAAGGCTTGCACTGATGTTAAAGGTACAAATTCATTACTCTTTGGATTCTTACTAAATTTTTACAATGTCTCTCAAAATAAATGCAGCCTATCCTGCTTAATGTAAAATTTTTCTTCCCAAATGCCACATTCTGTTGGCTGAGAAATGACAATTTTTGTAAATAATGCAACACCATGGAGAATGCACACACAGATGTTCAGGTTATTTGTGAATGTCCTATTAGTTGCTAGATTTTCTTGCAGACAATTAAAGTAACACTCTCGGCATTTGTTACTCAATTTCCGTAGCATGTTCTTTCTGAGTATTTAAATGTAATTTACTTTATTTAACCGAGAAAGGGGGTAGTGTTTGGAGTGAATTACAGGCTAAAGAGTGCTCAGACAACATCTGGAGTAAAAACATTTTCTTATCGCCTCTTGTTTTGATGTCATAGGTTAATGGGTGGTTGCCTAGGACCTCACAGGATACAGTTATTTGAGATGATGCATAACATATGTATAATGTACATGTATATATATGTATAATATAAAGTATCAAAAGAACAAGGTAAGTGTAGGGAACAGTACTATCCCCCCTCCCCCCCACCCCCACCCTGCTATTCCATCTATTTAGGTTAAAATGTTCATTTAAAAAGTCTCCAACTTAAAGCCCTAGTATTGTAACAGCTCAATGACGCCTGCTATATTAGGTCTCAAACTTCCTCCAGTGATGGTCAACTGGTATTGATCCTGTTTGCTGCTATGTATTTAAGTCTGGAAACTTCACTGATGGCCAGATAGGACCCTAATGGCATTCATAACTGGAAAGGATTCTGCACTCTTTGGGGACACATTCTGATAAAGTCTTTAGCTAGCCAAGTAGATATGAGACTTGAAATGATGGGTCTCTGTGGAATGACATCAAAAATATTAAACATCAAATTTCTCCAAAGCAGACTTTTTAAACCAATTTTTAACCCTAACTTGTCAAGGAGAGTATTTTGCCTCCCACACTGGAAGGAGAAGGTTGTTGACTTTCCTCTGCTACACAAATTTAATCTATCGGCATTGTGCTTCCTACCTGGTCCATTGAACGTCCAAACCTGCTACAGAACCCATCGCACACTAATTAAACCTGTCAGCTTCATCCTTTCTACTGTACCCATTACACACTGATAAAACTCATGAAACATGCCACCTACACCCTCGTCATCGTCTTGCATCTTCCATGTACTATTCTGAGTATCCATTGCAGACACCAAACCTACGATCATTGTTGTCCCTACTGAGCCCATCATGTGCAGACTGTGGCTATTAGTTTTATCCTTCCTACTTTGGTTCCATTGGACACAGACCACCACACTTGCCAGGTTCATTCTACTTACACACTGCATCTCATATAAATACATACAGGTTTTTATTCTGATGCCTTTCTAATAACCCAACTCACCAGAGCTGTTGAGAGTATATTCAGAGAAATGTTTTTTAATTTCATTGGCTATAGCCTGTATGTTAAATTTTCTGCGCTGTTGTGAACACTATGCTTTCCTTTTTGGTTCCAGTGCTATTTATTCCATAAACTTTTCCACTACTGCTGCAACTCGGCCTAAATGTTGGGTCCTTTGATTTAGATTGAAATTTAGGCTGTTTAGATTGCATGTCATTAGCGATGCATTCTAAAAAAAAATTGTGAATAATGCAATGCATCTATTAATGTACTTTTTTAAAAACTCAACTTGTGTGACGCACCAAGAAAATGGTCATGTGCCCTGCTTCCAGGTCTTTGCAAATACCGCTTTCGAACTAGTTAAAATAAAATGTGCAAGTGCAGGCTGGGATTGGCTCACTGTTCAATTTTCTCTCCTTCCCTTTGCCTCTGCTTCCTGCCTCACCTTTTCAGCACAGCTTAAATTGACAACTTGCAACAAGGATAATCACAGACTTAAATCGTACGATTTTATAATGCAACGCATTTGCCAGATGCCAATATTGATCCTGTGTTTACTTCCATAGAGCTCAAAAAACTAATGAAAAGATTGATAAATATTAAATCCTGAAGCTAATTCAATTTAAGGGTGCCTTTACACTATTACTGTAGCATCAATTCACAGTGGTTTTGCTTCACACCATTCTACTGTTGTAGTATAATGGCAGCCTAAATCCAAGGTCAGGGCTTGACCTGACACCAGAGTGAAGCAGAGTGAGATTTTCTAGAGTCAAGTCAGACCCTAATTCTGGATTTACGTTTTAGAAGTTCAGCATCAATATGAAGCAAAAATCACTTCACACCAATACTATACTTGTCGTGTAAATGCACCCCAAAATATCCAAAAACCTTAACCACAAAAAAATTAAAGAGATTTTACTTAATTTAACTTTGCTGATTTAGATTTAAATGGAGAAATGCCATTAATATATTGATAGTCAGTGCCGAGCTATTGCTGTTATCATTGAGTCTTTTCCACGTACTCCATGATTAGACGGTTTCCATGGCACATTCCATTGATCTTACCTTCTATACTTACCCTCATTATTCTGCTTTAAAAGCATGTCGCTGTCTGTTTGATCTCTTGAGCTACAACCTGTTCCTCCACTTTGACTGCCTACAGGAGGGGAATTTGTTCTAAATTTGAATTTTCAGCACCCTGGATGCAGAATATCCCTTGTCCTCCTCTTCCCCTACCCCTTGAAAAATGAAATAATTGGATGATCTGTCGTGCAGTCATTCAATCTGTTTCAGAAAACTTGCTTATTGGAATGCGTCAAACAAAATTTGCATACCCTCTTAAAAAGCAGAAGCAACGGATGTTTCAAAGACATACCAGGTTCACAAGACAAACATGGATGAGGAAGGCCATTTGACCCCTTAGTTCATCCATCCAGAAAGTCCCTAAAATGCTCCCCCATTGCAGAATCCAGTTGTTATGTAAATAGTTCCAGGGTTTTCGTTTCCACTGCTCTATCCAGAAGTCCATTCTACGTGTTGATTATTCTTGTGAAGAAGTTCCTGATTTCAATCCTAAATTTACATTTTGTATTGTTTCACTCCCTGCTGAGGAAAGTGGTCTAATCTGATGGTTAATATGGGACAACTTCTAAGCTAAAATTCCTCAATTCTAATTATAACTATTTCAGAATCAAGCCCAGTTAGGAAAGCAATCCAGTTTTGTGTTACTAGATAAGATAATCCAATTTCTTTAAGGTATCCCCTTTACTTGTCCCACTTATACTGAATTCATATTAGATAAATTGGGGGCTGGAGTTGGTAGTGAGCCTCAATGTGATGTACTTTTGGTTTTACATTAGTTGGAATTAGTGAAGTTATATTTCAAAGCCAATTTAGATATATTTCACTAGCAATGAAGATGTAATAGTGATTTCTTCAGTCATTGTTAACTTGAAAGTTTAAATAGGAAACCTATAATTCATGACTGCCTAATCCAAATACTTTTCAAATAGCTTCTTCTGTGTTCCATTGAGAAGGTGTGTATAGTTGACCAAAGCTGTAAGTAATTATTCGGGGAGTTTCCTAATGCTTCGAATGTGGCCACTGTACCTGATTGGGATTTTCCTTGCCACCACCTTTCGATATTTGAATATGTGGCTGGATCTGTCTCTAAATAGGAGTGCAATTCCTACCATACCAATTCCAATTATTTTCTTTTTGGTCGGGTACTCGTATTCCCAGCTTTTCCCATTCTGGGTTATCTTATAATAAGTGTCAGCTTGGCTCAGTGATAGCACTCTGACCTCTGAATCACAAGGTCATGAGTTCAAGCCCCACTTTCAGGTCTTGAGCATATAATCTAGGCTGGCACTTCAGTGGAGTAGTGAGGGATTGCAACTGTTAAACTGAGGTCCCATCTACCTGTTCAGGTAGGCATAAAAGATCAGGCCAATATTTATCCTTCAACCATCATGCAAAAAAAAGACAGACTGGTCATTTTGTGGAACTTTGTTGCATGCAAATGGGCTGCCATGTTTGCCTACATAACAACAGTGACTGGCTTTAAAGCACTTTGGGACATTCATAGGTCATAAAAGGAGTTATATAAATGCAAGTCTTTTTAGTACACACCATACTTGGTCCTGGAACAACGCTGTGTGACTCTCCCTCTGGTTATTTGACTTCTTTTGGAAAAAATACCTGGCCTTTGCTCATTGCCTCTCGTTGAAAGCACAACTCAAATCAGAAACTCACACCTGCCTCTAAGTCAGAAGGTTTTGAGTTCAAGCCCACCCCAGAGACTTGAACACATAATTTAAGCTGACACTTTAGTGCACTACCGAGGGAGCGCTGCATTGTCAGAGTTGCCATCATTTGGCTGAGATGTTAAATCGAGGCCCCATCTTCTCTCTCAGGTGGATGTAAAAGATCCCATGATAGTACTCAAAGAAAAGCAGCAGAGCTCTGTGTCCTGTGTCCTGGCCATTATTTATCTCTCAAGCAACATTACCAAAGCAGATTATCTGATCTTTTATCTATTACTGTTTGTGGGACTGTGCTGTGCATAAATTGGCTGCCATGTTTCTCTACATTACAACAGTGACTACACGTCAAAGATTATTTAATTGGTTGTGAAGCACAATGAGGCATCCTGAGATGTGAAAGGCGCTATATAAATACAAGTTCTTTCTTTCCCACATTCAATGTGATGCACCACCATGTTGTCCTCAAGTACTCTTATTGTTCAACTAAATACTTAATGCAGCATCTGCATATACTTCTTTGGAAGAAAGTCAACATTAAGTGCAGGGGGAAATTGAAAAAAGAGAAGAAGGGCAAAGAGAGACTATGAGAAAAGATTAATGGGTTACATAAAAGGGAACCCAAAAATCTTTTATAAAGAGAAAAAAGTAAAAAGATAGTTAAAGGAATGGAGGGGCCGATTAGGGACCAAGAAGGAAATCCTCTTGTGGAGGCAGAGGGCATGACTGAGGTACTGAATGAATACTTTGCATCTGTCCTCACAAAAGAAGAGGATGAACTTAATGTCGCAGTAGAGGAGGTGGGGAGTAGAGATATTGAATAGAATAAAAATAGATAGAAAGGAGGTGCTAAATAGATTGGCATCACTCAAAAGTTAACAAGTCACCTGGTCCATCCTAGGATGCTGAGGAAAGCAAGGGTGGAGATAGCAGAAGTTCTGACCACAATCTTTTAATTCTCCTTGGATATGGGAGTGGTGCCAGAGGACTGAAGGATTGCAAATGTTACACCCCTTTTCAAAAAAGGGGAGAGGGATAAACCTGGTAATTACAGGCCAGTCAGTCTAATGTCAGTGGTGGTAGAACTACTAAAGACCATTGTCAAGAATAAAATTAATTCTAACTTGGAGAAGCATGGGTTACTAACGAACAGCCAGAACAGATTTGTTAAAGGCAAATCATGTCTGACTAACCTGATTGAGTTCTTTGATGAAGTATCAGAGAGGGTTGATGAAGGTAGTGCAGTAGATGTTGTATATAAGGACTTTCAAAAGGCATTTGATAAAGTACCACATCACAGACTTATTTAGAAAATAGAAGCACATGGCATTAAAGGGACGGTGGTAACTTGGATACGTAATTGGCTAAGGGATAGGAGGCAGACAGTAGTGGTGAACGGATGTTTTTCTGACTGGAGAGAAGTATGCAGTGGGGTCTCCCAGGGGATGGTATTAGGACCATTGCTTTTTTTATATATATAAATGACCTGGACTTGGTATAGGGAGTACAATTTTGAAGTTTGCGGACGATACAAAACTTGGTAACGTAGTAAATAGTGAGGAGGATAGTAGCAGACTTCAGGAGGACATAGACAGACTGGTGAAATGGGCAGACACACGGCATATGCAATTTAATGGGGATAAATGTGAAGTGGTGCATTTTGGGAGGAACAACAAGGAGAGGCAGTATAATCTAAATGGTACCATTTTGAGAGGAATGCAAGAGCAATGGGACCTGGGGATACATATTCACAAATCCTTGAAGGTAACAGAGCAAGTTGATAAGGCGGTTAAGAAAACATATAGGATACTTGGCTTTGTAAATAGGGGCATTGAATACAAAAACAAGGAAGTCATGCTAAACCTTTACAAATCACTGGTTAGGCCTCAGCTGGAGTATTGTCTACAATTCTGGGCACCACACTCCAGGAAGAATCTCAAGGCCTTGGAGAGGGTTCAGAGGAGGTTTACCACAATGCCAGGGATGAGGGACTTCAGTTATGTGGAGAGATTAGAGAAGCTGAGATTGTTCTCCTGAGAGCAGAGAAGGTTAAGGGATGACCTAATGGAGGTATTCAAAAGTATGAGGGGTTTTGATAAAGCAAGTAGGGAGAAACTATTTCCTCTGGCAAGTGTGTCGGTAATCATAGGTCATAAATTTAAAATAATTGGCAAAAGAATTAGAGGGGAAATGAGGAGAAATGTTTTCACACAGAGGTTTGTTAAGGTCTGGAATGCACTACCTGAAAGGGTGGTGGAAGCAGATTCCATTGGGACTTTCAAAAGTCAATTAGACATGTACGTGAAGAGGATGAATTTGCAGGGTTATGGGGAAAAAGCTGGGGTATGGGATTAAATTGGAAAGCTTTTTCAAAGAGCCGGCACAAGCATGACAGGCCGAATGGCCTCCTTCTGTGCTTCTATGATTGTAAAAGCAAAATAAATAGGAATTTATTATACAAACTGAGAGAAATGTGCTCATTATTCCCATAAGGGCACATTTCATAACCCATTGTTTTAACGCTTGAGAATGATTTATTGAAGAGAACAGATCAAACCTCTTGAAAAAAATTGATAATTTATGAAGCTGTTAAAAATGTTGTTTGTTAATGTTTGCTGCAAACAATTCCTCCACTTTCAAGTTGAATTCCATCCCACAGTAACTTGTCATATTTCTCGAATAGCACTTTGTTTATGAAGTCTGTGCTGATTATTTTTATTCTGATCAGTCAATTGTCTATGGAATCTAAAGCTATTCCGATTATATTTGCATGAAGTATTTAATTGAAGAGAAAATTAGTACAAGAATCCTTTGCGGATAAGGTAGAAGAGAGATTCTTCTGAGGATAGGAGCTGGTGCTGGGTCTTGAAGACAGTTTTATTTGGGATTTATGGTGGGGTGAAGCATTCAGTTGACCATTCTGTCCCTAACTTTGTTACACTTTTCATCTTAAGCGATATTTTTGCATTTAAATCTTTCCACATCTGCCTGGCGTCAGACACGCCTTCTATGTAATCAAAGACTTCTATTTCACATCCATTCCTATTTGTAGAAAATATTATCCCCTACACACATTACTCCAGTTATCTGTCTCAATTACAGACATCATGATTGCAGCACAGATGGATGGGATGGAAGGCATTTAAAAATGAGCCTTTGCAGACCTCACTAAAAACTGTAATTGCACAGTGCTTAGCCCTGCTTTGAGTGTTAATCAACACATGCAGGACTCAGCAAATCATTTCAGTTCATGTTCCTTTTACCAAATTATCCATATGATATGACAGCAGTATTGCAGACTGTTGGAAGTCGACCCTAAGTGTGGATTGACAGTTGAAAGTGTTGATGGCCAAACTGCGTAAAAAAAAATCATGTGTGAATGTATGGAATTGCTTTTTTACTGTAATTAGTAAATGGTTATGAAAATATATTCAGATCCATCTAGTTTCTGTCGCTCCTCTGATAGTATTACGTGTGGTTTGGCAGAACAAGTAAGCCGTCAGCAATTACCGCAAGTGCATCAAATGCCCCAGTGACTTCAGATCTAACTAACAAAAAATTTAATTTCAAACAGGATGAGCTATTCAAAACTTGTAACTTTTTTAGACTTTCCCTCCCCCTGCACCATAGGTTCCTTCAATATCTCGCTGCGTTCCCCAGCCAAAAGAGTGAGCAAGCTATCTGCACCCGAAACTATGATGCTCTTGCTGGCCCCCTAGGAGATGCGTAGCAATGGCTCGGATTGACTTTTTACATGAGATTTCTTTCCCTACGCCATCCCATCCCTGTGGCTCTCCCTTACAGTGAAATTGTAAACTTGTCACGTTAAATTTTAACGTTTTATCACAATGTAAACAGATCTTTCAAACATGTTTAATAGTTTCTAATCTAGAAACTAAACCTCAATTATGGTTTGTCGGAAAACAAATACCTTTTGAAAAGGCATGATGTGGAGATGCCGGTGATGGACTGGGGTTGACAAATGTAAAGAATCTTACAACACCAGGTTATAGTCCAACAATTTTATTTGAAAATCACAAGCTTTCGGAGGCTTTCTCCTTCGTCAGGTAAATGTGGAAATCCTTGAACGTTTCGCATTTATATTCAGAGAACAATACCTGGTGATTACAGATAATCTTTCCAACTGCCCGTTGTCAAGGCAATCAAAGTGTTCAGACAGAGAGGTGTTACCTACAGGACCACCAAATATACAAATGGCCAGAACACAAAACAGAGAGAGAGAGGGAGAAACATCCGAAAGGAAGAGAAAGACAGAAAATGACCTGTTGTATTAAAAACAGATAACTTTTATTCGCTGGTGGGGTTACGTGTAGTGTGACATGAACCCAAGATCCCGGTTGAGGCCATCCTCATGGGTGCGGAACTTGGCTAGCAATTTCTGCTCAACGATTTTGCGTTGTCGTGTGTCTCAAAGGCCGCCTTGGAGAACGCTTACCCGAAGATCGGTGGCTGAATGTCCATGACTGCTGAAGTGTTCCCCGACTGGGAGGGAACCCTCCTGTCTGGTGATTGTTGCGCGGTGTCCGTTCATCCGTTGCCGCAGTGTCTGCATCGTCTCGCCAATGTACCATGCTCCGGGGCATCCTTTCCTGCAACGTATGAGGTAGACCACGCTAAGGCCATCCCCACACCTCCACTACTCGCCTTCAAACAGCCACCCAACCTCAAACAGACCATCGTTCGCAGCAAATGACCCAGCTTTCAGGAGAACAGCGTCCACGACACCACACAACCCTGCCACGGCAACCTCTGCAAGACATGCCAGATCATCGACACAGATACCAACATCACACGAGAAGGCACCACCCACCAGGTACATGGTTCATATTCCTGTGACTCGGCCAACGTTGTCTACCTCATACGTTGCAGGAAAGGATGCCCCGGAGCATGGTACATTGGCGAGACCATGCAGACATTGCGACAACAGATGAACGGACACTGCGCAACAATCGCCAGACAGGAGGGTTCCCTCCCAGTCGGGGAACACTTCAGCAGTCAAGGACATTCAGCCACCGATCTTCGGGTAAGCGTTCTCCAAGGCGGCCTTCGAGACACACGACAACTCAAAATCGTCGAGCAGAAATTGATAGCCAGGTTCCGCACCCATGAGGATGGCCTCAACCGAGATCTTGGGTTCATGTCACGCTACACGTAACCCCACCAGCGAATAAAAGTTATCTGTTTTTAATACAACGGGTCATTTTCTGTCTTTCTCTTCCTTTCGGATGTTTCTCCCTCTCTCTCTCTGTTTTGTGTTCTGGCCGTTTGTATATTCGGTGGTCCTGTTGGTAACACCTCTCTGTCTGAACGCTTTGATTGCCTTGACAATGGGCAGTTGGAAAGATTATCTGTAATCACCAGGTATTGTTCTCTGAATATAAATACGAAACGTTCAAGGATTTCCACATTCACCTGACGAAGGAGAAAGCCTCCGAAAGCTTGTGATTTTCAAATAAAATTGTTGGACTATAACCTGGTGTTGTAAGATTCTTTACTTTTGAAAAGGCAAACTGTAAAAGTACTGCAGTGCAGCAGGCCCTGCCGCAAAGTGCTTACAGGTGTAAAAATCTGTAATTAAGTGGGTTGAAGTGTTACTTGACTGTCTGCTAGTTTAAAAGTTAACATTTCCCCTGCTGTGATTTGTAGAATCTTGCAGGATAAAGGATAAGTGGCTGCCCTGAATGAACTGAGTCTCTTTCATCACAACACTCTGTGCCCATCCTTCACTTGCTGAAAGTTGCTTGCCATCCTGACTGACAGGCTGGTGAAACTCCACAATGTTCCTGGCTAGGTCCGGGATGATGGATAGGAAATCATGCCTGGCTGTGCACCAGAACCTGTTCACGCTATGCAATTGTGAACCAACACCATCTGCCCCCAAGAAACTTTTGTAAAAGATACTGTCATCAACATTTACCACACAAGAGAGCTCTGCAGCCTCTATTTCTTTGTTTCATTAGCCTCACACTCTGTTACTTTCGTGTTCAACTACTTGTTTTACAATGAAAGGACCAGACCGTCAGAAAAAATGATTCGAGATTTGTGCCTCAATCTTTGGACAGTGTGTGATAGCAGGCAGCTTCTTGGAATTCCCTCAAAATAGTTTCTTTAGTTTCAAACTGATCTATTCAGTTTCATATAATTTCTCAAAATCTTCCTTAATTTTTATTCCTTGTCTGTGTAATACTAAATTTCCCTTGCATTGTGTGGAATGTGTGTGGTCAGCACTTAGTAGTAACATCTACCATAGTGAAATTAAAAATGAAGATGTATCAACTTAGTTTACCATCATAAACTGCAGCACTGTTGCAATCATAAATCCCTGTGTGTACATTTTGCTGCGCTTAAAGGACAGCCTAAAATGGAATAAAAGAAAGAACATACATTTATATAGCATCTTTTCTGACCTCAACACATCCCAAAGCACTTCAGAGCCAATGAAATATTTTTTTTTGAAGTGTAGTCGCTGTTCTAATGTAGGGAAATAATGCATTTAAATAGTATGTTACGTAGACAATATGTGATGACTGAGTAACAAGCCTGCATATGACTCATAAGTTGATTTACATGATAAAAGTCATATGATTCTGTACTTATTTTTAAGGTACATAAGGTGCACTTGGTATCCAGCATCCGACTATGTTTTTAAGGTGCCTTAACACACCAACTTTAGTGTCGCATTGAAACAATTTGAGGTCACATTGAGCTCCAGATTCAGAAGTGGAATTCCTGGCACCTGATGGATTCGCACTTGAACTACAGGCTGCAGTGTATACACAGTCTTGTGTAGTTCAGGGTCAGGAAGTGAAGAAGAAGGGGTGAATGGATGATGTGATCATTTGATCCAGCTCCTCCTATCTACTTTCATGAAAATATTTTTTTTTGCTCTAGTAACTTTCGACCAGCTTACTTACATTACTATCAGGGTCTTTGTACTCCAAATATCATGGGCATGATTTTAACTGTGAAAAACGGGTGGGTTGAGGGTGGGGGAGCTTTGAAAATTTCAACCATTTCAGACCTGCCTCCAACCCGCCCATTTCTGTTTTTTACCGGGGCGGGGTGAGGGACGGGCGACCAACCCGCTCCCAGGAGGTGGTTCGGGCCTTAAGGACCTTTCAAGGAGGCTTCGGCCCTCCATTTTCCTATAGTTTCTGATTTGAACCCGGGGTGGTGGGGGGTGTTTGCCGGGTTTCCCGGACCTTCTCATTTTTCTCTTTTACACCTCGTGAAAGGAGGCGAGAAGGCCCAAGTCTAACGGGTGCCGTTCTGGCACAGCTTGTGGGCCGGGAGGAGCAGGAGTGCTTCCCCAGGCCCAATAAGCCTACCTGCAGCCACCACCCCCCCCCCCCCCACCCAACGATCGCGGACTCCCCCAAACCTCGATCGCGGATCCCCAATCCCCCCCCCCAACCACGATCATGGACACCCACGATGACCCCGCCACCCCCTGCCCGTGACTGACCCCAATCCCTCCCCCCATGACTGACGATTCCCGTGTCAACCTATGCCCACCCATGTCCCCCCATGCCTTCCCCCCCTATCCGTACAAAGAAAGACTTACCTGAACACGTCCTCTCCCAGGCTGGTCTCCCGTCCGACTGAGACCAGCCTGTCAATCAGGCCAGCCAGTCGGACGGCAAACCAACAAAAAAAAAGACGTCCTTACGTCAAAATCGTAAGAACATCCGGGAAACCCGTACTTCCGGGTTTCTCGTCCGCAATTTGACACCCCCGCCCCATCCCCTTAATGGCTCGGGGTCAAAATCATGCCCCACGTCATCATGCAAACATTACAACGTTGCAATTTCTAGGGGATTTACACCACTGATTCCAAGGGAACTTGGATCAGGTTTTGGGAGCACTCGTATGAATCAGTTTTCCAAACCTGTAGTGAACTCGGAAACAATTCGCTTGCCACAGTGGGACTGTGCTGTAAAAGTCACTAATCGAGCTTGGCCCGGAATTTGCTCTGAGCGGTGAGTGAACGCACCCGCCGCTCATTAGATTTAAACTTGCCCACAAACAATCCACGGGCTTTAGTGCGGGAACTTCCTCCATTGGTGAGCTGCAAAAAGTGCAGCGTCCTCTCCCGGGCATCTGTAAACAGGGAAAGGATCTCTCCGTCCCCTCAACCAATCTGATTGAAGCATCCTTGACAAGCCGTGCAATCAGAACCAGGAAGTGAAAGCTACAACAGTTAATTCAATGTAAAATCAGTTAGAGAAAGCGAAATAAAGAGAGAGTAAGAAATATTGAATTAAAAGACAGAGATAAAAGAGACAGACAGAAATAAAAAGTTAAAAAAATTAATTTGTTTTTATATCTCTGACAATCAAAATCGGAAGGAATTTTTAAAAGTTAATTTTCAGTGCCAGTGAGGTTGTTTGGCAGTCATTAAAACTTACCACGCCATTAAAAGTTAGTTTAGACCTAAAAAGCCTAGCGTGCCTTATTCTGTGCAGATTTGTTTGTTTCCAGCTGGGCAGTGCAGCAACTTGACGCTGGTCCATTTATTTCACCGGTGAGCTGTCCTTCCCACGCAGCTTTCAAACGAGCAGGGAATCTCCTAGAATAACTTCCGGATTTGGGCGTTTGACTGCACATGCACACTCGCCAGAAGTTGCTCTTCCATTTGCCGTTCAATAATGCTGAGCGCTGTTCAGCTCTGTTGTTTTGGAGCAAATTCTGGGACAATGTGTCTTTCGTTAAATCAGTGTCTATTATATCATAGCCACTGATGTAATAGAGCAGTGGTGTTTTTAATTTTATTTTTCCTCACCTATTTTTTTTCCCTTGCGGAAAGTTAGTTGCATTCCAGTACTCCACCCAGGCATGAATCTCGGCGGTAACTGTGAACAGGCGTTCGATGGCAGGGGCTCATAGCCGAGCTGCATCCTGTACTCAGCCAACACCCAAACATATCCACTTTCACCTGGGGTCGCTGAGTCGCAATAAGGGACGGGAACCTGGGGCAGCTGAAATCAGCTAACTCAGCACAGAACGGGGATTGATCCAAGAATCTTCCTCGCCCATATGGCTCAGCTGGTCACTTTGTAAACTCACCGAGGCATCGGGAGCCCACCAAAGATTCCTTGAACATGCAGAAACCTTATTTGTATCACTTCAATGGAAAAATAACAATGGAAATAAGAATCATATTTCCAAAGACAGCGCAACTTTTGTTGATTATCCTGGGGTTATAAGTATAATTGAAGTATATTTTGCTGAAAACCTACAAGTGGTATAAATAGACAAACATGATGTAAGATGAATACCTCCGTTTGGGGGGCATCCATAATTCAGTTAATCACTGTTGAGTTTGTATCCAATCAGTCTCACAAGTGGCAATATTTGTCACGTCCAGGCAGGTCATGAAATAGCCTGAGTAAAACACCCTCCCAAAATTTTCTGTTCCGATGGCTCTTGCAGACTTGTGCTAATGACTGTGTACTGTATTTAATTTTAGAAGCTTAAAAAGAAAACTTGTAAGTTATTTTAAATTATTTTTATGGTGCACAATTTGCAAAAAAAGAAGTACTTGTTATATTAATTAGTTAAATTCCACCATATCCACATGCAATAATACTTGCCCCAACATAAACTCAAAGTAGTGTGGCAGAATCAGATAGTCATAATTACAGACTAGACCGAAGTTGCTGACATAAATGTGGCTCAGTGACTTGACTATAAGAGAATGGTAGGTCGTGGGGAGAGAGCAGACAACTTTTCTATTTAGTATGTAGATGTTTAAGTGCAGCAATGAAACTGTAGAACAGCTTTAACTGACAAGTGCTTTTGCTGGAAACCTGTTGAAATTAAAGAATTGCGTAAGCAGCATAATTTATGCAATTTGCTGATTTATGTTTATTTTAAACCCTCAGTCCTCTCCATGCAGTGTCCTTTGCAGTTGCCTGCAGTGTGCCTGGCATAGCTCTATTGACCTTTGGAGTTAACCCACTGACTGGAGCTTTGGGAGCCTTTAACCTTTTCCTCTACACATGCTGCTACACCCCAATGAAACGGTTGAGCATCCTTAACACCTGGGTAGGGTCGGTGGTTGGAGCCATTCCCCCAGTCATGGGCTGGACAGCAGCCACTGGTAGCATCAGTGCAGGTGAGTCCTTTCAACAGTCTGTCCTACAAAAGCTTCCTGGGAAAGGTAAGGATGTGCACTGAATGTACAGTAAGTTTGATTTCCTACAAACTCATCACCTGTATAAATTATGAATCATCATTTTTGAAAGACCAGGCAAGAATAGTTTAGGAAGGAATTCTTTCTCCCACAACTGGGCACAAATGTTCATTAATTCTCGGCAAGTAGAAATAGCCAAACATTGTAGTGTTGAATAATTTAGGAACGCCGCTAGATCTTAAATTAGAAAGTGTTTTCTTCATGTAGAGAGTGATCAAGTGGAGTGGACTTCCAGATAGAGCGGTGGAAGTGAAACTCCTGGAATCATTTAAGAACCAATTTGATGCTGCAGTGGGAGGACTTTATACAGTCATTCTGGATGGATGAACTAAGGTTGGCTGAATGGCCTTTCTCATCCATAACTATCTTGTGATCTATTGGGAATCACATAAGCATACATTTATTTCAGTAAAATAAGCAATACTACAGAAAATGGTTACCTAGTTTCTATTAATTTAGTCATTTTTTAAGACTGAATAGATTTATGTGGCTCCACTCCATAGTGCAGAGCCGTCGTACCCATATATGTTAGCATGGTTGTAGCTTCTGAATGCTCGGTCAGTTGTTCAGTGTATTTCTAACAGGCAACTGTTTTATAATTTAAACCAATTAGTTCACAATCGGATGTTTATGCCAGACATCGTTGGGCCTCTGTTCCTGTGAGGGTCAAAATGCTTGTTCTGCGCATAGTCATGACATGATTGTTTCTAAACCTGCCTGTTTCTTCCATTGAGGTATAAATGAAAAAAAAATGAATGTCTGCAACTATTCAGATGAATGAATGTTTTCCTGGCAAGAATTCAAATCATAGAATGCACTTGACCCACTTGTTAAATGTCACATCATTGCTGGACCAAATCTCGGGAATTGGGTGAGGCACAAATTAAAGGCTTATAACAAATGCACAAACCACCCAGCAACTGATCTAAGGTGGTCCCAGTAGACACATGATGGCCCTTATCATTAATTGTTAATCAGATAAAGAGATTTTCTCATAGTGGGTGGTGGCTCAGCAGAAGAGCACTAGACAGTGTGCAGCCTTGGTGGCCTAAGATCACCAGTATTCCAGTGAACACTGTTTTACTGCAGATATTAATGATACATAAAGTTGTAGCAGTTTTCAGAGTCATGGAAAATAACATTGCTTTGTCTAAAGTACATTGATGAAGGATCTTCTGCCCAGCCTTAGCATGAATTGCCAATAGTTACATTCAAACTATAATGCTTGTTTGCAGAGTGAATACAGCATAGATTCAGGATTGGGGCAAATTCATATCTTGTATATGCTGTGACCCCAGGAACCCTGTTTGAATTGTATGGTCAGTTTTGAATGGAGCTGCCAGCATTTTTACCACTGGCTCTCAGCTAGACAAGCTCCCTTGCAATAATGTGTAAAAACATTTTTTTTCAAACAAATTTTGTTTCCATTAAAACTAGCAGAACAGACAGCTTTTGAATTGGCTTTGGCAGGTAGTATGGTAATGTGTGGGGTTACAGTCCAACAAATGGAGTGTAGGGACATGGATTATGACTCCAGCTACTATTCAAAATGTGTGTCTGAATTAGTACTTGCTAAAAACGTTATAAAAAGTGGGTCTGATTTTAAACAGCCTCTAATTCAGCAGATGTAAATTGTTTAAAATCAAGGTTGAATTTCAGCTGATTTTGGTCCCATTCCACCTCCATTCGACACTATGAGCATTGCATTTGTAGTATAATCACTTCACTCGGAAACCACAACCATTTTCCTTCCCTGCGCTTTGTAATAGTTTGACATCAGAATAAGTGTTATATAAACTGCTACCTCATGTGGCCTCACTATGGTGGCCTATGAGCTACCTAGCAACAGCGAAGCCAGCTAAATGCTGCTGGAAGTATCTGACATATTGTAGCCTTTGACACATTTCCAAGTGAATCTAGCATATGCAACTCATAATCTGTCATCAGGGCTGCCCTACTCTGAGACTGTAATGTAAACAGGGCAGCTCCAGGCTCAGTCAATCCCACTGACCAGATAGTCATTCCATCTGCTAATGTAAACAGGGCTAATGACTCTTGTGCATCCTGTCACTTCCATGCTGTGAGCTGTAAAGAGGATAGTCAAAGAGTAATTACAGAATATTATTTTTATCCCTTGAGTGAGGAGAATTATAATCACAATGACTGAGTTATCAAATTCTATTCTATAATTGCTCATCAAGTATTCTATTTCTACCATTCATTTTTTTCAAATGTTAAGTATGACTAAAGACTGTATATGCTAGAGCTCCATTAGTACTCCATGAAATTATGAGGTGACTTGTGTGCCCTCTGAAATGTTTGGCCATCGGAAGTGGAAATCATACCAGGACAAAATGAAAATTAGGTTGCTGCAGATCTAAATTAGCAGATTTCTAAAGCTTGTCACAGAACTAGTTAACACTTTAAACTCCATGACTACAAATCAGTCATAGCTCCAATATATTAGAAACAGGTCAATACTTTGCTTCAAAGCATGGTATTAATTTCATTATAGACCTTTAAAGTGTCTTCATTGCAGAACAAAATGAGATAACTATTTATAATGGTAGTAGTAAACTATTAATGCTGGGCCTATGAGCACTATAAAAATATATTTGGGACTGCAAGTCACCATTTTATTAAAATGTGCATCCCTGTTTAGGGAATTTCCAATATTGGTGACAAAAGGGAGGATAAAAATAATTCTGCCTTTTAAGGACCTCCCATTGGTATTGCTGAGATTCCACCTTAAATGACACAAAATGTTGATGTAATTTTCCTAAAACCTGCCATTAGATCTTCTGTTCATGCTTGTTTTATTTCCCTTATCAGATGACATGTTTTATTTTTACCTAGTCTGTGCCGCACCATGCCACATTACACACCAGTCCCCACTCAAGAGGATCGCTGTGTCTCTGCCCAGGTATAACACAAAAGATCAGCCTGAATCTGCATCTAGTTTTCCCTCCCTCACTAGGCAGCAACACCTCGCCTCAGCTTTGTGCTTACTCTTATGAGCCCAATTGTGAGCTTGCTGAGTGTGGAATTGAATACAAACCCATGTATTGGAATTAACTGACATAATGGTACATATCATGTCATAATACTGCCCCAGTCCTTTTCTTTTTATTTCCACTATTTACATCTATAACATCATTATCTTATTTCTTTGTCAAAATGTATTTTAAAACAAATTGATATCTCCAGTACACTTTTTATTATCATTCTGGATCATTCCTCAATATTTGACATTTTAAGTAGATTAAATCTGATACATTTATCTTACAAAGAGCCGGCACAGGCTCGATGGGCTGAATGGCCTCCTTCTGTGCTGTCATGATTCTATGATTCCAAATAGCAGGTCTAATGTGAAATTGACGTCGACCTACTGAGGGTTTTATAAATAGATTATTGCAATAGTCCAACTACATGAGACATCGGACTTATATTTGAGAGATGTGTTCAAGTCAGGCAGAAAAAACAAATATTCATTGTTGTATTAACAAAGTAAAGTCCTGCCTTGTAACACTGAAAGGTAAGGTTCTACCACATTTTGAAGATACAATGTGGGTGCTGGTGTAGAAAGATTCTTCTGATGACTCCCTTGAGATTGAACCACATTTGTCACTTGTTCCTACATTTCTATCCTTACCAGCAAATGTAATATAGTTACAAAATGTGGCATGCTCACTTAGTGGTCATAGAAACATTTATTTTGAGGATCAAGTCAACAAACCAATACCAGTTTGTGTTATCTGATGTTCTTGCAGGTGCCAGTGAGAGTGACATAATAGAAGGGGAATGATGAGGGAAGGCTGCACTGTCAACATGCATTGTTAAGAATCCTCTAACACCTTAGACTAGCTAAAAAATGATACTGTGAATCAAAAGGTTTAACAATTCATGATGCAGTCTCATCTGTAGTTCTTTTAAGCATTGTGATTTAATTCAAAAAGAAAGACTTGCATTTATATAGCGCTTTTCACCACCTCAGGATATCCCAAAGCTCTTTTCAGCCAATTAAGTATTCTTGAAGTGGAGTCATTGTTGTAATGTAGAAAACACCGCAGCCAATTTACACACATCAAGTTCCCACAAACAGCAATTTGAAATTGACCAAATAATCTGTTTTTCGTGATGTTGGCTGAGGGATAAATATTGGCCAGGACACCGGGGATAACTCCTCTGCTCTTCTTCGAAATAATGCCGTGGGATCTTTTACATCCACCTGAGAGGGCAGACGGCACCTCGCTTTAATATCTCATCCGAAAGACGGCGCCTCCAACAATGCAACACTCCCTTCGTACTGCAATGGAGTGTCAGTCTACATTTTTTTCTCCGGTTTTCATGTGGATAGTACGTAGTGTTCGCCAGTGCCAAAACCACTGTGTAACTGGACACTGAAAAGTGTGAAAGGATGACCCATGTTGATTTCCCTATCACTTTGCAAAGGCTTCAACCCACAAGATTGGGAAATCATTGTGCAAGGAATTGTGTGTGCAAACTTATGTCAGCTTTTTAGATATATTTGATGTGTAGAAGATAAACTTCATGGAATTTAATCGCTTTGGGAAAGTAATATGAGTTTGCCATTGTATGAAATCTTATACTCATCTCCCTGTCCCCTTGTTTAGGTGCCTTGTTATTGGGTGGTATCCTGTATTCCTGGCAGTTCCCACATTTCAATGCTTTAAGCTGGAACCTTCGGGAAGATTACTCACGAGGCGGCTATCGCATGATGTCAGTCACACACCCAGCACTCTGCAAACGGGTAGCACTCCGCCACTGCTTTGGACTCATTGGACTGTCAACACTGTCTCCTGTCCTTGATGTAACCACTTGGACTTTTCCACTCATTTCGCTCCCAATCAACTTGTATATCAGCTACCTCGGCTATCGATTTTACAGGGACTCAAGCCGCAGCAGCGCTCGAAAACTTTTCTTCTGCAGCCTCTGGCATCTCCCTATGTTGTTGCTCCTCATGCTGACCTGCAAGAAATCTCTAGTTGGAAATGAGGGCATAGCTCATCGCAAAGTTAAAACAGAAATGCAAGCATAACGTTCATTTTTATTAAGAAATCTTCAAAAGGTGGCAAAGACTATTTCTGTGTAATTTGCTGTGGCCCCATCAAGTGGGATGCACTGATTTTGTTCCTGGAAGTTGTATGGTATTACTGTATGTGATTCCGTAATGTTAGATGAAAGTTGGTTTCTTCATTTTCATAGGAATAGGCCATTCAGCTCCTCGAGCCATTCAGTTAGATCATGGCTGATCTGTACCTCAACTCCATTTACCCGCCGTGACTCCCTAACCCTTGATACCCTTACCTAACAAAAATCCATCTCAGTCTTGAAAGCTCCAATTGTCCCAGCATCAATAGCCTTTTGGGGGAGAGAATTCCAGATGTCTACTTTGTGTGAAAAAGTGCTTCCTGATTTCTCTCCCAAATGGCCGAGCTTTAATTTTAAGATTATGTCCCCTCGTTCTTGATTCCCCATCAGACAAAATAGTTTCTGTATCTGCCCTATCAAATCCTTTTGACATTTCAAAGTCCTCGAACAGATCACCCCTCAATCTTCTATACTCAAGGGAATACAAGTTAAGTTTATGCCACTTGTCCTCATAATTTAACCCTCAAGCCCCGGTATCATCTCCCACATTTTCAACTCCCACATTGTGTCCATGAAGTCATATTGTGGCTTTCGATCCTGTGATGTGTTCCTTAACATTACATTATGGCCTCAGATCCTATAAGGTATCCTTTAAAGTCACGTTACATATACACAGCAATAACAAATGAAAGTACCACGAATGCTTTTGAACACCAGAGAAAATTGTAAAGTATTGTCCAGAATTTCAGGAAAAATCTGTGGACAGTGATTTGCACAACAAATGTTGTGTGTTCCTAAAACTAATTGTAAAATACGTTGTTCAGATGTGTGCTTCCAGAAAAAAATAAAATAAATTCCCCCAGAATTGTGGCACTTCAATTAATTGCACTTACTTTGAAAGCACTCCAGAGTATTAATCTGTTGGAAGTACCTTTTGAGACTTCCAACCACACTCTAGAACATGTTCAAGGCATTTCTCCTCCAACCAAAAGTTTGAAGTTAACAATGACTCTTTGTTCAGGAGTGCTGCGACGGTTTATATTGTAACATTAAAGTTATTTTTTCAGTATTGATTTGGAATTATTATTTCATGTCCTTGTGCCTGAAATGCATCCGTCCCACATTCTGCTAAGTCTGGCTTAACTACAGTCAGTCAACAATTGATGTTGCTGAATATGTTCTCCGAAACTGATAGTTCAGAATCTTCCATTTCTCATGTTGGGAGTTACATTATGGAACTACATAAAAGGAATACTATCTAAATCACACCCCATGTTGTCACCAGGTTTATTTATTGTACCAATACACTAGTAACAATCACAACTAAGTTGGTACATTGTGGTACTTTTAATTCATCATCTTAAATTGCTACCACAATGGTCAGACCTGTAACTAAAGAAATAAAGACTTGCATTTATATAGTGCCTTTCAGGACGTCCCAAAGTGCTTTACAACCAGACTTTTGAAGTGTAGTCACTGTTACAATGTAGGAAACGTGGCTGCCAATTTGCGCATAGCAAGGGCCCACAAACAGCAATGTGACAATGACCAGATAATCTGTTTTAGTGATGTTGGTTGAGGGATAAATATTGGCCAGGACACTGCGGAGAACTCCCCTGCTCTTCTTCAAAAAGTGCTATGGGGTCTTTTACGTCCACTGCACTGGAGTGTCAGCCTGCATTATGTGTTCAAGTCCTTGGGACTTAGAATCATAGAAAATTTATGGCACAGAAGGAGGCCATCATGTCTGCGCCGGCTGAAAATGAGCCACCCAGCCTAATCCCACTTTCCAGCACTTGGTCCGTAGCCTTGTAGGTCACGGCACTTAAAGTGCATATCCAAGTACTTATTTTTAAATGAGTTGAGGGCTTCTGCCTCTACCACCCTTTCAGGCAGTGAGTTCCAGACCCCCACCACCTTCTGGGTGAAAATTTTTTTCGTCAGCCCCCCTCTAATCCTTCTACCAATCACTTTAAATCTATGCCCCCTGGTTATTGACCTCTACTAATGGAAATTGGTCCTTCCTAGCAACTCTAGGCCCCTCATAATTTTGTACACCTCAATTAAATCACTCCTCAGCCTCTTCTGTTCCAAAGAGAACAACTCCAGCCGATCCAATCTTTCCTCATAGCTAAAATTCTCCAGTCCTGGCAACATCCTCGTAAATCTCCTCTGTACCCTCTCTAGTGCAATTACATCCTTCCTGTAATGTGGTGACCAGAACTGTACACAGTACTCAAGCTGTGGCCTAACCAGTGTTTTATGCAGTTCCAGCATTACCTCCCTGCTCTTATATTCTATACCTCGGCTAATAAAGGAAAGTATTCCATATGCCTTCTTAACCACCTTATCTATCTGTCCTGTTACCTTTAGGGATCTGTGGATATGCACTCCAAGGTCCCTTACTTCCTCTTTTTTTTTATTCGTCCAGGGGATGTGGGCGTCGCTGGCGAGGCTGGCATTTATTTGCCCATCCCTAGTTGCCCTTGCGAAGGTGGTGGTGAGCCACCTTCTTGAACCGCTGCAATATCCTTTCAGTATCCTCCCATTTATTGTGTACTCCCTTGCCTTGTTTGCCCTCCCCAAATGCATTTCCTCACACTTCTCTGGATTGAATTCCATTTGCCACTTTTCTGCCCACCTGACCAGTCCATTGATCTCTTCCAGCAGTCTACAGCTTTTCTCCTCACTATCAAGCCACCTCCGTTCAAGTCCAAATCATTAATATATAATCACAAAAAAGCAAGGGACCTGGTACTGAAGGACCCCACTAGAAACAGCCTTCCACTCTTGAACCCACAACCTTCTGACTCAGAGGCGACAGTGCTACCAACTGAGCCATAGCTGAAACTATTCCAGCACCTCACTGAAGCTCAGATATTGTTTCTGCAAAAGTTAGGATGGACATAATCTATAAGTAGTATAATTTTAGATTTCAAGTGGATGTACAACAAAAAATTTACACATTCACCATCACATTTTACTAAAATTCTAGTGTCAATCATGCAGCCTAATGCAAAAAGTGATTTTTTTTTTCATAATTATGTACCAGTAGCTATTCAAAATGAAAAATGTGGTCAAAATGAAAAGTAACCCTCCAGTTATCATTCACTGCCACTTTTGACCTACAATAAATGATTAATGTGATTAAAAGACTGGAATCAGAACATAAATGTATTAAGCAAATGAAATATTTGATTTATATTGTCATGATTTTTTTAATGTTCATAATAAATGAGTATAACAGAACAAAATGATCTGCAGTCACATTCTGCTTTTTTGCAAAGTAGGGCAAGGGGAATTATACAGTGTATAAAGTTTTATTGTAGCACTTAAGCTCCAACATGAATGTGTAATCCAAACCATTGTTAGAACTGTGCACGTTATTTGGAGGTTTCTTTTTCAAATGGAATGGTAAAAAAAAATGTTGCCTAAACCATATTGCTCCCGATCAGACATTAGAATATCTGAAGTCATATCTTCGTATGAATAGGTTGGTCAAAAGTAAACTAAATGTTGTATTTTATTGGTATAATTACTAGTGGATTTCGTATTGGGTCAGAGATTACACTGTTGCATTAGGGCAGTGTAGATTTCTCCACTTAAAGGATTTGGAAAGAGGTTTGTAAGAGATCTCTTTGGAGACAGTGAAGTAAGTATTTTTGATTTGTTCCAGGAAAAAACACACTTGTTCCCTTCATCTACCACAGTTACATAAATAAATCTCAAAGTACTACAGGGAGAAGCTGTACTTTATCCTTATTGTCCATCAATTTAGGAAATGGAATTTATAGAGAAGGTCAAAAAACACACACAACTCCAGAAAATAAACTAATTTGCATCTTACATCTCTGCAACTGTATCCTAGGACCACAGAAATTACAGTATAGAAGGAGGCCATTTGGCCCATCATACCTGTACCAATGTTAGTTCTTCAACTAGAATTGTCGACTATAATCCCATCCCCTGGATCTTTCCTCATCTATTATTGTACTTGGTACTTAATCTTAGTACTTTGTGTTACTAAAATGTTCTCCTTAAAATGTATAGAGGATTTTTATTCAGAAAAACCTTTCAAAACTAGAATAATGGTACAGTCCTTCCAGAATTCTCAAGTTGTTTTGTTGCTAGTTGTTTGAATCCTAAGATGTGGAAATAAAACTGTTGTAACCATTTAAAATATATTACATTACAAAATATAAAAATTAAATGACAATTTTTCATTTGTCACACAGATAACATGCTGCATTTGCTAAATAAACGTCCCACTGAAGATACTAACCTACATCTTAACAAAGTTACCTCAGGAAAAGTTGAAAATGTAATTCCACTATTTATTGCTTTTATACACAAACAGCGAGTCCTGGTGCACTCTGGGAGTAGTAGTCCACTGCCTTATTTAGCTGCCATTAAGCGGTCAGGGAGGTCATGAACTGCGGCCTCATGGTTCTCGGAGAGGCACAGTCCTCCAGTGAAAATGTGGCAATTGGCATTTCAAACACAGAAAATGCTAATATATATATAGGTCAGTTTTAGCATTTTCTTGTACATTGGGCATTTTTTATGTTAACTATGTTACTCCATCTTATTGGAGAAACCAAGATGGGAGCTGAAAAGATTTTCAAAAAATATTTGGAGTGATTTGGTTCCCCTTTTGGTGGATTTTGCAGACTGTTCATGTTTGACTCATTGTTGCTATATCTACTTGGAGTTCCTCAGTGGTGGTTTTTTACTTGCATATGATTCATGCATTCCCTACATCTTTGGTCGTGACTTGTCACTGCCTTTTTTTTATTCGTTCATGGGATAAGGGCGTTGCTGGCAAGGCCAGCATTTATTGCCCATCCCTAATTGTCCTTGAGAAGGTGGTGGTGAGCCGCCTTCTTGAACCGCTGCAGTCCTTGTGGTGAAGGTTCTCCCTCAGTGCTGTTAGGCAGGGAGTTCCAGGATTTTGACCCAGCGACGATGAAGGAACGGCGATATATTTCCAAGTCAGGGTGGTGTGGGACTTGGAGGGAATCGTGCAAGTGGTCGTGTTCCCATGTCCTGCTGTCCTAGTCCTTCGAGGTGGTAGAGGTCGTTGGTTTGGGAGAAGCCTTGGCAAGTTGCTGCAGTGCATCCTGTAGATGGTACACAGTGCAGCCACGGTGCGCCGTTAGTGAAGGGAGTGAATGTTTAGGGTGGTGGATGGGGTGCTAATCAAGCGGGCTGTTTTGTCCTGGATGGCTTCTTGAGTGTTATTGGAGCTGCATTCATCCAGGGAAGTGGAGGGTGTTCCATCACACTCCTGACTTGTGCCTTATATATGATGGAAAGGCTTTGGGGAGTCAGGAGGTGAATCACTCGCTACAGTATTTATGTGGCTGATCCAGTTAAGTTTCTGGTCAATGGTGACCCACAGGATGTTGATGGTGGGGGATTCAGCGATGGTAATACCGTTGAATGTCAAGACTCTCTTGTTGGAGATGGTCATTGCCTGGCACTTGTCTGACACGAATGTTACTCGCCACTTATCAACCCAAGCCTGGATGTTATCCGGGTCTTGCTGCATGCGGGCACGGACTACATCATTATCTGAGGGGTTACGAATGGAACTGAACACGGTGCAATCATCCCTATTTCTGACCTTATGATGGAGGGAAGGTCATTGATGAAGCAGCTGAAGATGGTTGGGCCTAGGACACTGCCCTGAGGAACTCCTGCAGCAATGTCCTGGGGCTGAGATGATTGGCCTCCAATAACCACTACCATCTTCCTTTGTGCTTGGTATGACTCCAGCCACTGGAGAGTTTTCCCTCTGATTCCCATTGACTTCAATTTTACTAGGGCACCTTGGTGCCACACGCGGTCAAATGCTGCCTTGATGTCAAGGGCAGTCACTCTCACCTCACCTCTGGAATTCAGCTCTTTTGTCCATGTTTGGACCAAGGTTGTAATGAGGTCTAGAGCTGAGTGGTCCTGGTGGAACCCAAACTGAGCATCGGTGAGCAGGTTATTGGTGAGTAAGTGCCGCTTGATAGTACTGTTGACAATATCTTCCATCACTTTGCTAATAATTGAGGGTAGACTGATGGGGTGGTAATTGGCCGGATTGGATTTGTCCTTTTTGTGGACAGGACATACCTGGGCAATTTTTCACATTGTCAGGTAGATGCCAGTGTTGTAGCCTACTGGAAAAGCTTGGCTAGATGCACGGCTAGTTGTGGAGCACAAGTCTTGTTGTCGGGGCCCATAGCCTTTGCTGTATCCAGTGCACTCAGCCGTTTCTTGATATCACGTGGAGTGAATCGAATTGGCTGAAGACTGGCTTCTGTGATGGTGGGGATCTCGGGTGGAGGCTGAGATGGATCATCCACTCAGCAAATCTGGCTGAAGATAGTTGCAAACACTTCAGCCTTGTCCTTTGCACTCACATGCTGGACTCTGCCATCATTGAGATTGGGAATTTTCACGGAGCCTCCCCCTGTTAGTTGTTTAATTGTCCACCACCATTCAAGATTGGATGTGGCAGGACTGCAGAGCTTTGATCTGATCCATTGGTTGTGGAATCGTTTAGCTCTGCCTGTAGCATATTGCTTCTGCTGTTTAGCATGCATATAGTCTTGTGTTGTAGCTTCACCAGGTTGACATCTCATTTTTAGGTACACCTTGTGCTGCTCCTGGCGTGCTTTTCTACGCTCCTCATTGAACCAGAATTGATTCTCTGGCTTGTTGGTAATGGTAGAGTGAGGAATATACTGCGCCAAGGTTACAGATTGTGCTGGAATACAATTCTGCTGCTGCTGATGGCCCACCGCACCTCATGGATGCCCAGTTTTGAGCTGCTAGATCTGTTCTGAATCTATCCCATTTAGTACGATGGTAGTGCCACACATGTTGGATGGTGTCCTCAGTGTGAAGACAGGACTTCGTCTCCATAAGGACTGTGCAGTGGTCACTCCTACCAATACTGTCATGGACAGATGCATCTGCGACAGGTAGATTGGTGAGGACAAGGTCAATTAGGTTTTTCCCTTGTTTTGGATCACTCACCACCTGCCATAGGACCAGTCTGGCAGTTATGTCCTTCAAGACTCGGCCAGCTCAATCAGTAGTGGTGCTACCGAGCCACTCTTGGTGATGGACATTGAAGTCCCCCTCAGTGGGAGCACTCTCACCTTTAAGTCAGAAGGTTGTGGGTTCAAGCCCCAAGCCAGAGACTGACACTTCAGTGCAATACTGAGGAAGTGCTGCACTTTCAGAGTTGCCATCTATCGGAAAGGATGCCCTCTCAGATGGAAGTAAAAGATCCCATGACACTATTCGAAGAAGAGCTGGGGAGTTCTGCCCGGTGTCTTGGCCATTATTTATCTCTCAACTAACATCACTAAAAACAGATTATTTGGTCAGTACCTCATTTGCTGTTTGCAGGACCTTGCTGTGCACAAATTGGCCGCCGTTTCCTATATTACAAGAGTGATTACACTTCAAAAGTACTTAATTAGTTGTAAAGCACTTTGGGACGTCCTGAGGTCGTGAAATGGTATGTGAATACATCTTTCTTTATGAATATGAAATTTCAGCCAATCAAGTGCATACCATACAAGACTTGTATATGAAAAAATTAGAGGCCTGAAGTGGGATGAACAAAGCGTGCACGACATGCACGATTTTCTTTTCTATATATCATATCGCACAGAAAGTATGAGCGAATGTTTTGTATCTAGCATGCATATGCCACACAACAAATATTACTTTGTTACAAATACAAAAGAATCTTTCAAAAAAAAGAAAGCGACTCATTGACATGGAACCTGAAATTAACCAGCAGCTTTGAACCTGTAATTAAACTCAAACCTCACCCTGTATTTACTTAATAGCATTTGCGGCCTTAAAGAGACACCGTTGTACCCGAGCAGCAGAATAATGCATTGTGAACAATAGAGTACAATGCTCCTGTCCTTACTAAATGCGATATCATCCATCTTACCTTGAGCCATGCCATCCGCTAGTATAAAGTGATATCTTTGGACGCACGTTTTGCTGTTCAATGTTTTACATTGGTTGGAAAAAATCAAGCAAAATAATAAGTAACTCTGCATATCGGAGCTGACAGCATTTCTATCGGCTTTGAAAGAGCTGAAAAACGGTAATGTACCAATTTGCCAGTGACTCTATTCCTCCATCTCTAATCCTATGTTTCTTTCTATGCTTTGTCTTGCAATCAGTCTTATGGTCTGATTCAATTGTACCCCACTTTGACTTCCTCCGCATTTCTACCAAAGAAGCAATTATTCCTATTGAGGATTCCGTTCAAATAGTCTTTAAACATATTAAACCAGTTAATTCAGCCACGTAGATAAACTTGGTTTGTGAACTGGTAACTTTTTTCCTCATTACTATTCTGTATGCAATACATCGACAAATCTGTTTCGTATGCAAGAGGGTGAAATAAAATGGAGAAGATCAATGCTACACTGTGGTCAACCAACAGGCAGTGGCAGTGTCCTTCAGTGGAGCAGGAATCCCTCCCGCCCGGGAAGTACTATGGTGAACAGATAGTGCTCCACCTAGGGGCTTCAATAAGAACTGTTCAATAAAGACACACACCATTAAGTAAGGAGAGACTGGTATTAAAACTGATGACCCTCCAGATGGAGAATCCCAAAGTCAACAAGGTCAACAGAACAACCAGGTAATTTATTGTTCAGAAAGGAACAGTTCCGAAATGCGCTTTTAAAAATTGTATCCATCTTTTAGGTATAGTATCTGCTGTTTTGGGGCTAGGGGATATTTTTGCTTAACACCAGTGATACTAAATATGATTTTTTTTAAAGCAGGTTAAATGTAATGGTCTGAATGCTTTCACTAATCTATACTCATGTTTCTGATCTTAATCTTTGTGACATTTGCCCTGAAACTTCTCAGTGGGGAAAGATAAAATGTGTTATCAAAGGAAACTGTGGGAGTATACAGGCTGTGAAAAGTATTCTCTGAAATATAAATACCTAAAATGGTTTTCAACCAAAAACCTGTGCTTCAAACTTAAGAGATTGACTAGCATTCATCCATGTTTTTGTTACCTCCAGTCTGGACTATTCCAATGCTCTGCTGGCCAGCTTCCAAACTTCCACCCTCCATAAACTTGAGCTGATCCAAAACTCTGCTGCCCATATCCTAACCAGCACCAAGCCCCCTCACTTATCGCCCCTGTGCTTGCTAACCTACATGGCTCCCAGTCCACCAACTCCTTGATTTTAAAATTTTCATCATCATGTTGAAATCACTCCATGATCCCTCCATGGCCTCGCCCCTCCCGATCCTTATGACCTCCTCCAGCCCTACAACTCTCCAAGAATTCTGAGTTCCTTCAACTCTGGCCTCTTATGCATCCCCCATTCGCTTCGCCCACCATTGGTGACCGTGCTGTCAGGCGTCTTGGCCCTCAAGTCAGGAATTCCTTCCCTTAATCTCTCCACCTCTCTCACCTCCTTTAAGTCACTCCTGAAAACCTACCTTTTAGTCACCCATCCTAATATCTCCTTTGGCTCTGTGTCATCTTTTTTAGACATAGTCATAGAATTACATAGACATCGAATTTACAGCACAGAAACAGGCCATTTGGCCCAACAGGTCTATGCCGGTGTTTATGCTCCACATGGGCCTCCTCCCATCTTACTTCATCTCACCCGATTAACAAATCCTTCTATTCCTTTCTCCCTCTTCCCCTTTAAATGCACCTATGCTACTCATCTCAACTACTCCAAGTAATAGCAGGTTCCACATTCTAGCTACTTGCTGAGTAAAGAAGTTTCTCCTGAATTCCTTATTGGATTTATTGGTGACTATCTTATATTTATGGCCCCTAGTTTTGGACTCTCTGACAAGTGGAAACATCTTCTCTACAGATACCTTATCAAACCCATTCATAATTGTCTGGTTGTGCTCCTGTGAAGGGCCTTGGGAAGACTATATAAATGCAAGTTGTTGTTATTGTAGCACAGTCCCTTCTATACATTTAGGGAGCTTGCTTTTGGAAAGCATCAACAGCAGCACATTAATGACCATTTAATGTATATTCTAGTTGCCAGTTACATCTGTTAACACATTGATCAAATGCACATTAGTCTTTATAATCTGTGTGTAAAAATCTTATTAACTTAATACTCTGCAAATTTTTAAAAGCCCAATAAGTTTTGAATTGCAAAATTTGGAGGGACCAGTGTAAATGTATACGGTCTCCTTAATATCCCAGTTGTTTACCAGAAAGTCAGAATCTCACTTCAACCGAATATGCACATGAATCCTTTTGACCGTAAAACTTCCCTTTCTGATTAATTTGATGTGCTGTGGATTATACTTGGAGGAGTTGTTAAAGGGAAATTAATCCCAAATTAAAACTCTCTGCAGGCTGAAGGTCACCAACAATTAAGATTCATTACATTTTAGTTTTTGTGCAGCTGGGTGATGGCTGGTGCAAAAAAATTGCATGCAGCTGGCCGAGGGCGGCTTTATTTCCCCGTTAACCCTTTATTGACGTATCTACAAAGAAAGAAAACAAGGAATATAATTATAATCTCAGTAATATATAATTGGCGATGCGGCATTTAATCCAAGAGGTACTCTGTTCACTGTAGTTCTAATTCAGTAACCTTGCAATTATTCTGAGGTGATGCAATGACGCAGTACAACCCTGCCGAACTCGTCCATTTCACCTTTCCCGAGAAGTGGAGGCGACCTGGATGAGATGAACTCGGAAGGTTTGAGCTGTGCATTGGAAGGCTGGTTTTTCGAAACATTAACATTAAAGTTTAAAAAGAATCGCCTCGTGTTTAACAATTGACCAGGTAGTTATTTCCTAACTGTAAAAGTTTCACTGGTTAATACTGGTAAATGAAGCTCTGATTTCCTTGCTCCAAGAGTGGTGCAAGCAAACCCTACTGTTCCAATTTATAGACACAGCGCTCCAAATCTAACCGGAGCAATAGACTTCTCTCCGAAGTGAATGACTAACAGTAAAGAAAAATGAATGGTACGATAACTCTCCTTCAACCAGTCGATTTTCCATTAAATTGGTTATTGGCATTGAGCTGTGTTTAGTGGGGATTATGACATTGAAGAAATTATGTCCTTGTTCCAAGCATTTTCCATGGTAGAAGGCGTGTTGCAATTATTTTGTCACTTTCATTATTAATAAAAAGTTTATTACGCCACACAAGAAAAAATAATTAAAAGATTTTGCAGGATAAAATTCTATATCGTAATTGGTATTTCCAAACGGGCACGTGCCCGTCTACAGTGACATAATCTCTCAACAAGAGTGATGAGGGTGTAGTTTTAAAATCCAGATGAGCTGCCCATAGTTTTTGACGCTGGTAGTAACTGGTTCATCATCTTTCAGATCAACCAGTTTTACTTCTACGTTTGCTTTTCGTTTAAGTCTGTGAAAAATCGACTTTATTTTTTGCTGATTGTACATTTGAGGAATTCCGTTTATTCACTAAGTGGACAAGAGTGTAACTGACTCAGAGGAAGAAGCTGAGACTTGCAAAGACTTGCTTTTTAAGAATGTGTTTTGTTTATATTTGTCTGACATGTTCAAGGTTCAAGAAAATATCCTTTCTATGTGTCAGCTTTGGCTCAGTGGTAGCACTCTAGCCTCTGAGTCAGATGATTGTGGCTGACACTTCAGTGCAGTACTGAAGCAGTGCTGCACTGTCAGAGATGCCATCTTTCGGACGAGATGTTAAACGGAGGCCATGTCTGCCATCTCAGGTGGATGTAAAAGATCCAAGGCACCATTTCAAAGAACAGGGGAGTTATCTCTGTGTCCTGGCCAATATTTATCCCTCAACCAACACCACTAAAACAGATGATCTGGTTATTATCACATTGCTGTTTGTGGGACCTTGCTGTGCGCAAATTGGCTTCAGGGTCCCCTACTTACAAGACTTCAAACGTTGGTTGTAAAGACCTTTGGGACGTCCTGAGGCACTGTATAAATGCAAGTTTTTTTTTCCTTTTTAATACAATAGAAAATTAAAATTAACCTGTGATGGGACGTTGAAAACATTCCAGGCCAAACTTAACATGTCTATCTTGTTTAGACTGTCACTTCTAAATTGGAGCACTTCAATTTTTCGGCATGCCCCAGATTACAATTGACAGAATAATCTTAGTACAAGAAATACTGATTAGACCAGCCCGATGATGCTCTGCACAATCTGCTTCTGGTGGATCCAGGGTAAAAACGGGATAAGATTAGAAAGGCCATATAAATAGGGCGTCTTGATCCAAATATGGAATGTTCCCAGATAACTCATTTTAATGGTCAGCACACACAATCAATCTACTGCTAAATGCCCCAGTAGTGACAGTGCATTTCAGAAATGAATTACTTTTGTGTAAAATATAGATTTTATTCAAGGTTTTATGTTTACATCGAATTGTTGAATGGAGGGCTAAATGAGCCGTAGTACAAAGATTTGTAAATGAGCTGGTCTTATAGCAATTTATAGGAATTCTGGCCCAAGCATAAAATTTCTTGGGATACTGGTTATCACTTTATCAATTTTCAGCTGAATTCCATTTAATTTAGTTCACTGGCACGAAGACAATATAAACATTTATTAGACAGCCTGCAAAGATATGATCCACCGTAGCCAACCTGGCTTCAGAAATGTGTGCTCGGGTTGTTAGATTCACTCTGCTCTGTGGGAAAACTTCGACCACATAATAGAGAATGCAAACACAAAGCTGGACTAACGATTGAACACTGTGCCATCTATAAATATACGTGTACATATACACGAATAGGAAAGGGTTGAGAAAGATGAATGATAAGAGTGGACGACAGTCAGGCTGAACTGCGTGGCTTTTGGGCATTTCATTAAGAACGTCCAAAATCAGACGCTTGTGTGGATTTTTTTTAAGAGGAAGGAAGCTATAGGAGATGTAAAAACATCTGGTCTAACCATGTCAGATGCTTTTGGCACGGTTCTTAGTCCAGTAATCATTGTCTGTGTCCTGTGATCTAGAAACGGCTTCCTTTATTGTTTACCCATATTTTAATGCTAATTTGCAAACACAGAAGAAGCGCCCAAACAGATGTGAACCATTTGGTTGGGTTGTAGTTCATTTGTCAAGGAAAAAGAGAAGGCTGCCTCGCAGGATATTAAATATTACCTCGACCATTCACCGGCACTTCATATTTCAGGGTTAGAATAGATGTCGAGTTTGTAAGGAATAATGAATCTGTCCAAAGCAGCAGAAAAAGACAGACGAGTGCTTGGGGAATTTTAGAAATGGAGTAAGTATTTGTAATGGTTCCTGACCACATCCCAGGCAGATTACAAACACTCTTCACGCCACAGTTTCAGACACTGCGCTTAACCCTCTGGCTGCTGATAATTTCTTGACCAAAGATTTTTTTTTTAAAAATCAACTATAATCTGACAGAACAATGCAAAATTGAACCCGAAACCTCCATCTTCCTAAATGTTAGTATTTTCCAAAAAACGTTGAAATGCGAAGCCCATGTTAGTTAAGCAGGAAATGTCCTTTCTAATATTTAAAGCAGAATAAAACTAATTCCCACCTTATAAATTTTCTATCCCCACCCCCAAGCAGGTAGTTCATTAATTTCAACTAAAGATAAGAAAAGGACGCTGCCTCATTTTTTATGTTAACTGGATTGGATTTGTCACGTGTGTTTTTACATGAAAAGTTGCACAGCAATCCAGATTTGACCATCTCTAACATTAAACATTTTTACACGGCATCACAGCGTTTATAACATAGCTATTAGTACTTGTCGTTGTTAACTCCGAGATATAAAACTTATTTCCTGGCTCTGATAGTAATTAACCGATTTGTGAATGCCTCATTGCTCATCTGTCAGGAAACATTTGCTGTTTTATTTATCTCAATAGCGTCTACCGTTTAAAACAAATGACCGCCCATGTTTAAAGAGTGTAACAGTTCAGATTTTATTCCTCTTCATAATCCATACCGGGAACACAATACTTTCCTGTTCTGTGCAATTTTACCGTAAATTTGACACTGGGCGCACCAATAAATATACAACGCAGTGTTTGGTAGCTCTTATTTTTTAGACTATTAGTACTACATATGTGTCCACTTATTACTCTCAACCCCTGTCGCAATCCAATCAATAACTATCCCAATACATTAAATACGATCCCAAAACACTTCTAGTGTACGAATTTATGTTCGATCTGCGATTAATAGCGATGTACACTGCATAGTATTTTGTCAGCCTGGTTTGCAAGCTCCAAATAAAGAGCGAATTTGAATTGGCTTTACCCAGCCTTGGCTGTGATTTAATGCTATCGCACGTCGGATCGTCAGTTAACTGTGGGAATGTGTCTAGAGTTCACAAAAGTTTCTGTGACTTCCTAATGTAATGTGCATGGCAAAGATGAATCAATGTAACACTTCTTTGAATACCAGGGAGAGAGTAAATTGAATCCATCTATTTTATTTCCTCCCCCACCGAATATATATACAAATACAGGCAGAGACACACACACTGACACGCACAAACATAGGCACACACGCACACACACAAACAGGGGCAGATACACACACAAGCATAGCCACACACACACACACATACACAAACAAACACACAGGCACAGCCAAACACACACACAATTGCAACACGTTAAGACGTATTGCTCCGTAGCTTTAAATATTGTAAAGGATGACTAATAAAAGTTTATAAAATGTAGTATTCAGTGAACTTTTATTCTAAGAAGATACGAAGGATGGAGTAGGGATGGGGGAGGGGGAAGTGGGAGACCAAAACTATAGGTGACAGGAAATTGTAACGAATGGAAAAGTTAGACTCTGGCTTTAAATTGACAGGGGTTCAAGGCTGTTCGGGAAACTATCTGTGGCAAGAGATTCAGCGAGATCACAGTAATCAGAGTCGTTACACACCCTATCGCCTCAGCGACGGGTGGTGAGATGTTACAATATGGCAAAATCAACATCGAGGATCACAAACCTTTCGCCCCCAGGGGACCAGAATAACAACAATTTTTGTCTTTTTTATTTTGTTGCAACCACAAGCATCAATTTACAAGATCGTCGAGTTAATTCAATTGTTGATCATTATGAAGGGAAAATGTAATCTGTCCTGTATAATCATCAATTATCCATCAGTCACCCCTCTATCCATTTGACAAACATTTTGGCAAACTGTCCATGTACTGTAATTATTGAAAAGATTCGATCGTTTGACCAAAAACTGGGTGTGACGTACTCGGCTATTTCCTCCATAGAGTTAAGCGTTTCCAAACACCTGCATGAATAATAAAGAACAGCAGAAAGGTTGTGGGACACAAGTATGCGTGAATATTTCCTCGTCGAGTTTGTATTTACCGTGAATTGGGTCTCCAATCTTCGAAATTTATTATTCACCAGTGTTAAGGCGTCAGTATCGCTTTCGTATCCACGCGTCAATTTCATGTCAGTTTCATGAATTAAAAATGAACCGACCGGTGATCTCCGTGTAACTGCGGCTGATTTACAGAGCGGGGGCCATCCGTAAATTGATTAATGCGATACAATTAAAATCATTATAAAAGGAAATGAGATGATCAGAGAAGACAAAACGGAGACTGTCTACTTCCATTTCGATGTAGATTTCAATCCACGCCTATTAAAGGAACGGGACAGAGATACAAAAACGTTATAAGTCAGATGAATATTTTACCTCACAAGCAGACATCCCGAGTGACACGAGAACTGCGTTCATTTATCATCCATCGCCTCCTGGTTGTGGGCTACTTCTCATTATTGATGCAGACGAATAAGTGTTGTATGCTAATAAATTTAATACCAAAAAACTCATCTGTAAAATATTTCCCCCCGTTGTTGTTAAAAAATAGATCAACCTGTTTCTGGCTACTATTTTGCCCGCAAATATTAACTTTAACAAAGCATACTGTTGAATTAAAAACGGTTCTCTTCAACAAAAAAGAGTTAATTAAATTCAATCACTAGATTGTTTACAGTGGGTCCGCTAAAGCTAACTCGCGTGCTTACATTCCGAATTTTAAAAATGCCACTTTGAAGAAAATATTAACTTTATTTTATTTTAAAACTACTTTATGTCTCCATAATTTCGAAGCTGCGTTGTTCCTTTTACAAGTCCGGGACAGTTCCAAAAGAAAAAGGTACAACTTCGACTTTAGAAAGTCAGTTGCCAAAAAAAAACGGCGCTTGCAGGTTGAGTGTTGATGTGGATTTTGTATTAAAAAGTTGTGAAAAGTTGTAAAAATGAAAGCTCTCCGTGGGCCGCGCTGTGGCTGCGAGAAGGCGCACAACGCCGGCGAGGGAAATTAAAGGGAACCGGACTTGAGAAACTTTTCTTTGGGTCACTCTTAATAAAGAGAAATCTTCAAAAACGAAGCTTCGCAAACGCAAATCGATCAAACCATATAAAATGGCAAAATGCAGATTTAAAAAAATTGAAAATTATTTAACGCGTGCAGTGCACAGATAAATCCTTTCAGATAACACGGCCTTTTTAACCTATCAGCTGCACAGGAAGAATTGAACCAATCCAGATGTTAATGACATTATAAAAAGCGTTTATCTCTTTCATAACTGTGTCCAATCTAAATACTTGTAAAGAAATTACGAGTCGGTTTACGAAGCTTGGTAAATGTACATTAATCTGACATGTTAATAGTTGCAAGATTCTACTTCAAACCACATATAGTTTTTCTATATCGCTGTAACTCTATGTGTAAATACACACTTATAAATCAGTTCATGTTTGCTATGAATCCATGCTGTCCCTAAATCCATACACACTGGGGCTAGCTCTCGTTTCACGGCTCTAGAATGATAACGGATATCAAACATTGTGTACAATAACGCATTTGACTTTATAAACACTGCATGTGTTGCATCATATTTCATTAATAAGAGTATTTGATAAAGAGGACGCTCTGATGATGAAAGGAATGTTGCTATCGAGACACTCCCTATAATGCGTATCTCTATTACTTTAACCTGGGATTTCAATCAATATTTGTTCCAGTTGTCGCGTCTCAGTAATTTTTAAGATTGTGGCAGTTTTTTACCTCCACCAGTCATCACTGGATACACTAGATGGCGGTGTCAGAGGTCATTCTGGTGTGGCCCACCAACCATCAGAAATGATTTTACAACCCGTTTTATTTATCCGAAACAGCCCGATTACCCAGTCCATTTCAACTGCGCCAATCTTTGCATCTCGATATCAATGTCAGTTACCGAGATCCATTTGCACTTAGAACGTTAAATTCCACCGTAAGGAACTTTAAGGTCGAACTACACAAGATTAAGGAGCCATCTCTGGGTAAAATGATCTTTCAGAACTGAATCTATTATTTTCATCAATGGTAGAAGGAGTCTGATCTTCATGTGTTAAGTGCAACTTTAAAACTCTGCGCCTATTTTTGCGCGATTATGGTGTGACCGGTCGGTGACGCTTGGTGGTTTGGGATAGGGTTTTGGTAGCACTTACCAAACAGGGACACCAAATAAAAAAAAAGGTTCTGTAATTTATCGAGTGATAGATGGGTCGCGCAACGGGAAGGGAGGAATGCAAATAAAGCGGCCGGCAAAGATGGAACTGATTCCGCGCCAGGTGGATACTATACTCACACTTCGAGAGTTTACCTTTGATGACTCCGACTAATGGACCAGGAGCCAATAAGAGGGCGCACTCGCCGCCAAGGGGCGGGCTTAGGGCGGGTCCAACCTCAGCCTCCTCTGATTGGAGGCAGACTGAGCCGAAGCCAGCTAATTAATATGTATCGCTGTTCATGTGTGGTTCCTTGAGATGTCAATCACCCGATGTCACGCTGCCCTTTCCATCAAGTAGACTGGGAGTAATATTGAGTTTGGGAATTACCAGCAGAATCACCCGAAGCAAGCGCAGGATACAAGGGACGGGCGATTATCCCATTACCGAGCGAGATCTCGTCTAAATATGTGGCCAGAATCAACAGTCTGATGACACTGATTCTACCCAGTGCTCACATGCTGCGTTTCTGGATGATGGAAGTTTATTTAATCATCCCATTGCACTTTCTGTAGGAGGTGAGGCTGGTTAACAATGAGTCGGTTCCACACGGCATGGAATGTAGCCTGAGCTGGTATCATTCAGATTTCACTTCCACGGCCGCGCTACGAAAGAAACTTTTGCTGCTCTTCATCATGCTCCTGCTGTGGGTCTACATCTTCTACTCTTGCGCCGGCCTCTGCGTCTCGATGCCCAGCCTGGTCTACGACTACGAGTCGGCCCGTCAGAAGTCAGCCACGGTCTCCGGAGTCGGGATCTCAGAGCTGAGATCCAAACTGCTGCTGCGAGCCCAACAACAAGCAGGTGAGACGGCGCCTGGGTTCGCTGCTGCCGCCGCCTCAGCCCAGGACGGGCTCGCCTTCAGGTCCGCTTCCAGAGACTTGCTGCAGAACGACAACAGCAACGCGATCGAGCTGACCGAGGAGAGCCCCACGGCCGTCAGCGGACACTCGCAGAAGCCGTTTGATCTTAACCTGAGCGGTTACGGAGCGAAAAAGCTCCCGCAGGCGATCATCATCGGGGTGAAGAAGGGAGGCACCCGGGCTCTGCTCGAATTTCTCCGGGTCCATCCCGACATCAGGGCCGTGGGGGCAGAGCCGCATTTCTTCGACAGACACTACGATAAGGGGATGGAGTGGTATAAGTAAGTGTTGGGGATGATATTGGCGGGTCTGCTGCTTGTTTGAGGGAGGGGGGGGTGAGGGGAGGTGATGCTCAGCACGGGCTGATCCCATCTCTGATGACTAAAAGCCGGCTCCCCATCAACCCCTGTGCGTTGAGAGACCGGCAGCGATCGCGGTACGACCAAACCCCTGTACACAAGGAACTGGCAATGAATAATTACCGCGGGGAGCTGTACGGCACAAGGGGTGGGATATAACGATCAGTTAATATTCGAGAGAGTTGGTTTAAATCTGTTTTTAATGTGTTACTTTAAACTGAAATATAATTGCGGATGTTGGGGATTCTGATTTGTTTGTGAAAGCAGGCACCGAATGCCAACGCTTTTGGAGACACATCTCCACCCAACTCCAACAGGCTGCATCTCGTTTTGAAAGTCTGCCGTCTACGAAACTCCTGTGCAAGTTATTTTCAAAAAAATAATTTTCTTTCCTTTGGTAACACCCCCAGGGAGCGACACTGTACAGCTCACATCCTCCAATAAAACATACTCAAACGCCTGAGCCCGACCTGGTTTAACAATAAATCGCACCTTTTGTTGGGCATTGAATGTGTTTTTTTAAAAAACATTTTTTAAACAGACTATTCTTCTTTTGGTTGATGTAATAAACCTACTCACTCATTCTCTCTCTCCGGATTTATGATGCATGACATTTTTATATCTCGGCTCTCTGAAGAGGGGTTTGTGTTTAATAGTTGGGAAAACGACAAGTTGACCTCTCTAATATATCAGTGTGTGTATATGTCAAGCATATGTGCGTGTATTGATTATACTGTCTCAATTTCACAAGGTTTAAAATGGGTGTAAAATGTTTTTCATTATTTTTAATTAACTTACACAGCCCGACCAGCGGAACTATTTACATTTTATCTCGAGGCGAATGGCGCCACGGTATAAGAGAAAACCAAACAATACGAAATTATAAGGTTATTGTACATTCTGTGTTACTTGTGATATGCAAAAAGGGGATTTCACGAACTGCACAATGCACCTTGAACCAATGATTAATTTATACCTTAAACCCTTTATTGCGACCAAAAAAGGGTACATTTTGGCAAACGCAGATCTGAAGTTGGAATTTGACTGCAGTACAGATGACATGTGCAATATAGTACACTGCACATGTCATCACACTGCTTACTGATAACTGCGAGTTTCGTTCAGAGTAGTAACTAACTGTTGTATTTTGAGCTTTCTTCAGTCGGAGTTTCATCCCAAGTCGTGCAGTATATTTTCCAACGGTCTCCAAATGTAAAATCACACTTTTAGTGATCACTATACATTGTGTATGGGGGATGGGGACAGAAAAGATGGTCGTTGAAATAAATTATGGTGCAAAACTCATTAGGTTAAAACTGTAGGAAGCTGAGGGCAGTGTGCTTTTATTTTTGTAGATCTCCATAGTGGGCCAGGAAAAGGGGATATTGTGTCGGTTCAAAAGGTGAAACCCAGCAGTCGTTTAGCTTAAACCCATCAAGCCAGGAAACGTCTCAGTAATACAAGCTCTGGGAATAAATCGGGATGCAGAGAAACAAGAGATTTTCCTCTTTCTCGTGAAACCTGCTGCTCTTTCTGCCCCAGCTGATGATTTCAGTGAATGCCGTATGACAGAGAGCCCTGGTTTCTATCCCTCGGACAGCAGCGAAAAATCTTCCCATAACCAATTTGCTCTCCGAGATGTTCCGTCCCCCGCCAGTTGATGGGATGTCAGAATGTTTGTGTAACTTGTGGCTGCTCTCCTCTGATTTTAAACACATGCTCCGGCACATAATGGCAACCCGGCGCCTCACCTCACCTGCGAAGCCTACCATCTGATCTCCCGATTAAAAATACAATCATTCCAGTCACGTCCGAAGATATTTTTTCGGATCCCAAATTGCGTAGAAAGTGAGACGCAACAAGAGTTAAGATCTGACGAATGAAGCTAGCCATCCATTTGCCCAGTGTAGACAATACTTAAACACTAGCCTTTAGAAGTGTCTCGGCTAATGATTTCCAATGTATTCTGATCAGATGATTGACAATAATTACTGGAAATTATGTTGTCTTCGCCGAAGACTGTTCCTTAATCCGCTTTACAACCTCTTTAAAGCTTTCCGATGACTGCATCGAGTGAACGAATGTTATAAAACAAATTAAATGTAAAATTATTTCAAAAAAAGGTGCTTTTCTCTTTTACAGCACTTGTGTTTTTGTAGATTTTTTTTATCTTCACACGTTCACTGTGTTGGTAGAGGGGGGAAGGGGTTGAAGGCGGTGAGAGATGAACCGATTGTGTAGAATAGTGTTCCTCTTTTTCTTCCATGCGTGAGTCGTCTCACAGCCCAACAAAGAGGGAAGTTCTTTTGTAGATGGGTTAGAATCTGAAAATAAAATCACAACTTCAACCTCTTGGTCGTTTTCAAAACATCAGGGAGTGTTGATTTAATTTCACTCGATGATGAAACGTCCCGTTCCTTTTATTGTTAATTCTGTCTGAAAGATTTGTTTCAATTGAGATAAGAAAACAAGGTGTCAGATCAGAGCTGGCGAGATCTCCCGAATCTGATGGGGGTTTATTCTGATCTTAAGCGCACACACAAATACATCTACTTGTCTTCTGTCTCCAAAGACGTCCAGCTTGCCTCGGGGGAAAGACTTTGATGTGGAGTTTTGTATATGATAAAATACTTCTCTGCTTGGAAGATATGGGGTTGGAGAAAGTTTCTTGTTTTAATTTCCTCCGCTTTTGAGAATGGTGCAATAAAAACGTCAAGCGTTTTATAATCCTTATTCTCAATCATTTTTCGACGTGCAATGCAACCTACCAAAAAGTCGTAGTGAATTGTATAATTTAAAAGTCGTTAAAAACCGATTGTTTTTAAATATATGGATTTATGGATTATTTATTTAATTGATCCAAAGGAAAGATTTTTTTTAAATCGTCGGAGAAAATGTAACCAGAGACGTGTCGCCTTTCAATACACGTAGTCATTCAAAGTGGAAAAATAATCTGAGCCCATAAAATCCCAAAGCGCGACTGCAAACAGCATCGGGGAACAGGGTAACTGGGATTTGTTCAGGCGGTGTTTCAAAACACTGCTTTTGTTTTACATTACAATCTCTAAACAGTGACGTGTGTGTATGATTTTTTTTGTGGTTATAATGGAGTTTACTGTCAACCACAAGCGTCACTTTTTTTAAGGATCCTCTCCATTTCTGTAAAACTATTAGAGACTTTGAATATTATAAGCAAGTTTTACATGGTAACTGGGAACAGATTCTTATTTATTCTGGCGTGTTTTACTTGGTTACAGCAGATAAACGAGTGACGCTGACCAAAAGCCCCGAATTTGTCCAAGCCGTCTATTTAAGTGTTGGAAAACTTGCTTTCTATTATTGATTTCGTGGATTGCCGCGCTCGTCTCAAACTGCGCTGTTGCAAGTCCATTAATCAACATTAACGAACAACACCAAGAGGAAAGGAAAATACATCCCAAAATGTGAGTGTCCCTCTCCCCTGTTATCAGCACTTTGTCTAAAACAATCTGCAGTGAGAGAGTCCTGGGGGAGTGTTCGACAAGTTCAGATCCCCCTGGAACCAACGTCTAATTATCAGCCATGTCACTAGATGAAAAACTCCTAGTTTTGCACCAAGGAGAGCTGGGAGTTCCTTTAAAAGGGAATTTTTAATAAGGTACAAAAGTTTAGAGGCCTCAAAAAGGTTTCTCCCATTCCAGGTACTCTTTCCCCATAAAGTACCGTACTCAATAGGGAAGCGATTTGTCTTAATATCTTAATATTCAGGGTCGCACAAAAATATCGAATACAAATCTTGAGTAGCTTCTTGAGTTAAGTAATTTCAGCTCAGATTCTAATTAACTCCCATTATTTTATCCAGTGAAAATATATAAACTGGTAAAATTGGCGGATTAATATTCAGATAACTTTCGCATTCGGATTAAATACAATTAAACAGATCCTAATGGAACAGATCCTTTTCTCCTCTTCCGCTGTTTGTGGTCGAATATCTGCACCAGTTTGGGGAACAGTAACGAAAAATTACGCTGTCGCCATTTGGACACGGTGGCTGCTCTGGGACTCGGAGCAGAGTTTTGTAGTTTGTTTCTGTTTACTGTCACAACACGAAGCAGTTGTTTTTTTCCAGACTCAGGACGGAGGCGGCAAAAGAAACAAACAAGACTCCATCTGCCAGGGGATCGCCGGCTGCTTTTTGTTTAGCTGGAAGATAATTGTAATCCAGGCCAGACTCGGCCTCAACATTAAGCGCCGGCTAATTATGACGGGGAGTGAGCTGCTAATAAGGACAAGTGGTGGTTTAGCTTTGGTGTAATTGAAGTGGAAGGGAAAAGTTGTCTAAATGTCGATTTGTAGCAACACTGTTGTTTCTTAACTTAGTTTGAATCTTGATCCCTAAAACTCGGGGTCCTCTGACCTGATGGTAGTTTAGTAACTCAGAGTATATTCAAGGATCGTATGTTTAATTTTAATTTTTGAACAGGCTGTATGTTATACATTTATAACGCTTCCTCTTGCTGTATTAGAGTTCAGTTGCCATTCAGGGAAGAGCGCTGGCATTTTACCCCAGAGAGTAATTGGATAGAGACTGTACGGGAACTGAGGCAAAGGAAACCAGTTGACATTTCTAAAATCAGAACTTTTTTAAAGCTATCGAAATTCGTAACTGACTGGAAGTTTTGCCCCTGAAAATGAGTCTGTTAAAAACATTTTTAACAATGCTTATTTTTTGTGGGGTGGGGTTGGAGGGTTGTGTTGGGGCGGGCATGAACCCTCGTCCTTTTCCAATATTAAAAATAGCTGGCGATCAAACGGTGGGAGACGAGGCAGATCCCTGACGGTATCCCGTGAGTTGCCCGGACAGATGGCCGCTTCATTCCGTGTCAGTGCTGCCACCATCAGGCTCCCGAGCTCCGGCTGCGCCACTGCAGCTTTTGAAGATTTGACATTTCACAGTCCACAAGTGGTGACCACCCCCCTCCCCTCCTTAACAAGAAGGAACTCAGAGTACAAACAAAATCCCAAGCCATCTCAGAGGATCGTGTTTTGCTGCCTCACCTGTTGGGCTCTTGAAACTCACTCTGCACAAATCTATCTGGCCATTTAAAGTGCAGGGGATAATTTTTTTCGCCCTGCTATACTAATAAATGTGATGATATAAATGTTCCAATGAAAGGCACAATACAATCTCTTCTGCAGATCAGAACTACTCTTTGTCTAGTTCAGGTTTCCAAAGCATTGAACGTCGTTGCAGCAAGTGAAACGCAACAATTCACGGAATTTGCAGTTAATCTTTAATCATTTTGTCACGGGGATTGATATAGTAATTATATAATTGGTGCATTTGTGTTTGTAAACGGACCCTGAAGGCAGGCAGTGTTGGTGGAGCCCGCTTTCTGGCTCCCTGTCATTGAGTAATGATTTGGACCATCCCGAAATATTGCATTTGTAGGAACATTCAATAAATACCGTGCCCAATGTGAACTGGATTCCTCCAACCCCCATCTCCCCAACCAAAGTTAAGTTTCAGAAAAGTTGAAACATGACGAGTTAGTACCCAGATAACTTCGCCTGTTTTAAAACCATAGCAATATAAACCCTGCTTCGGGACTAGACACGGGGGTTAGTGATATATGCCGCAAAAGTCTTTAACCCATGTTCACTGTCACCATTGGAAGGAAGAATGCTTTGCTGTTCAGGTTCCACTTCAAAGATGTGTAGAATTATTAAATAACTACCAAATGTGGATAGATTTTTTTTAAGGAAAAATGTCTTTCTTTGGGCTGGAGTTCCTTTGGTGTCCAATCATTTTGTTCTCTTTGTGGCGGCGGAGGGAGAAGAGATTAAAAGAATAACCTTTTTTTTAATTTTAGAAGCCCCCACGAGGAAGGAAGTCATCTTTCACAAGCCACATCCACTTGGTCCAACAGTTTTTTAAGGAGAGTCTGTGCCCAGTGAGTGAAGGGGGGATAATTGATAAGGCATGGCTGTGACTGTCACTTAGCATCTGGAGCAAAGGAAACAGGAAAAGAGAGAGGGGGGGGGGGGTGTTGCCTTGTTTAATTAGTAGGATCAGCTGCTATCACCGGATTGGAATCCCGTCGGTCAATAAACCCGCAAGTAGGGCTACATGCAAATTATATCATTCTTGCTGATGAACCACTAGGAGTCCATTCCTGAGGGATTAACATCCTGCCAATAATAGATGTACACGGGACCTTTCTGTACTGAAATATATATATATATATATATGACAAAAAACAACAATGTAATCTAGTTGTCTGATTAAGGACGTCGCATCAGTTTGGCTCCTGAGTTACCTGGGACAAACAGCTTGATTGGTGCCCTCAGAAAAGGAAAGGAAAATAATAATTTCAGTGAATTGGACCATTGAGTCAGCAAGGTTTCCAGTGTGCAAAATGCAGTCTCCATTATAAAATCACAGGGCCAAAGTGTTTTTTGTTTGAATCAAAGCTTACTTTTTTGTCAGTTTTGTGCTGATCAAGCTGAAGGATGCAGATTATCTTAGTTGTGTCCGTGCTCCCATTTTGGCAGACCTGGTATGTTGCCACTATATTGGTTAACAACTATGTATACTCAATTTTTTTTCATTAAAATATACTTTATTCATAAAATTTGCAGCAATACATACAATACAGTTGTCATATCACATTCCAAACGTACACAATACAGATTATACAATTTGCAGGTTAAATCAAGTACAGTTCAATGAACACATTGTACATAATTACAGTTCATGACACTCTAGGGTGCCTCATTGCATTATACTCAATACAGATTATTGATTACAGGTACATTACATCAATTTGAATTTCACATTCTGCCCAGGGTGGGGTTTCCCTGATTGCAGCCCCTCAGTATACAATGGCAGGAAGGCTCTAAATGGTTGCCTTTCCCCACAGAGCCTTTGCAGCGGCCGCAACCAGCCTCAGTGCGTCCCTGAGCACATAGTTCTGCACCTTGGAATGTGCCAGTCTGCAACACTCGGTTGAGGACAGCTCCGTGCACTGGAAGACCAGCAAGTTTCGGGCAGACCAAAGGGTGTCTTTCACCGAGTTAATGGTCCTCCAGCAGCAGTTGGTGTATGTATACTCAATACATTGTTTGTACTTAGGGACCAGGGCTCCCATTAGAGTAAGTTGTTTGTGTAGCTCCTATTTATTGTCAAGGAAGTTACAGAAGGCACATTTACATAAGTGTTTTGTAAATACAGACCAAGATAGGTGAAAGGACAACTTTTTTACACTGAACACTAGGTAGTTAGCTACCTGAATGTTTAGAAATCCATTTCCTTTTGTTTACACATAATGGGCAACAACAGATTCTTTTGCACATCAAACATTGCACTAAATGACACCATTGCAGTTTTCCATTGACCTGAATTTTATTAACTTTTTTTCTTAATTAAAACCAGTCATTACAATTTGACTATATAAGATATGGAAATGTTTCCACTGTGAGTGGCAGTGAGCTACCAAGAATTAGATGAGGTTCTCTTTATGGGAGGTACAATAATTCTAACATTGATGAAATGTATTTTCAATTTATATTGTCATATTTCAGTGCAATTAGCCTGCCTCTCAGATTATCTGCAGGTTATCGCAAAAAGCCCAGATATTGCCAGTTTAATTAGTTGTATATAAAATATCTGTACCAGGGTGGGTCTGGTGTTCGTCTTACAAGAATTGAGGGTTTCATATTTGCAGTTATCATTAATTAACCTGCCTGAACCAGTGCTCTTCTTACAAGGAGCATAACTGACAGGACATGAACTGGTTTCAAAATTATAGATAAGATGAGGACAACCAGTTGAAGAATGTAAAATTGTTTAACGAGACAGAATCATTAATTGTGGTGGATTTGTTATACGGTGCAGGGAAAGTTAATAATAAAAGCTGTACATCATTCTTATTACTGAGACAATTTGGCACAGCATTCAAAAGTTTTTCAACTGTATTGCTTTAAAGGGGCTGAAGGACATTGCATAAACTGCTCAATTGCTGCACTTTCAATGGTCTTTCGTAAAGCATGTAAGACTCGCATTTTACAGAAAATTGGGGGGAATTTGTTTCAGACAGCTGCAGCATTTCAAACAGGACTGTGCAGAATCTCTTAACGATCTTGATTATCATTAAGTAAACGTATGGATAGTGACTGGACTTAAAAGGAAATTTGTAGGCAAAGTGACTATTATGCAGAATTCATGATTCATTTGAAAACTTGTAGGGGAATTTTTCTAACTAAATGTAGTTGAACGAATCTTTCCCATGACCTCTGTTCAAATGGTAATATATCCACATCTGCCATTGGAGACTGAAGCAGCCCTTGCTTCAAGCTTTCTTTCCTCCAACTACCTGGACATTAGTATTTTTTCTCAGTGTGTCTTACAGATTAGGTTAAGACGTCAAAACTTAAGTTAATCAAGTACATCAATTGTGATCAGTACCTCACTTAACAAATTTCATGTCTATAATTAATGATCTACTGAACTATATATTGATGTTGATATGTAAAGGAAGAGGAATACACCAATTGCTATGACAAGTAACAAAGAGACTTTCAAAACCTTCAAGATCCCTTCGGCAGGTGATAAAGTGGCTATCAGTCAACTGCCTTACCATTGACAACCACTTTATCAAATGGGAAGAGACCAGTGAGATTCTGCAAGCTTTCGTGAGTACCAGAAAAATATTTGTGTAACCAAAGGCATGTGTCATTACACTATCCGCACATCAGTGACTTACTAGGTGTTTAGCAATGTTATTTTTAATTTGTTTAATGCCACTGTCCTGAATATTCCCCGAGGCAGTCACACTGAAGCTGACCTAACGTTTGAAGTTTGTAGAGTTCCAGTAAATCTGTTACTCAGAACTGCACTTAATGCTGGCTTACAGGTTCCCCCAATAATACATTTGCCTTCATGTTCACTTTGTAATTATTATAGGTGCCATGCAATGGACACTATAATTCTAACATCTTTTATATTGTAGTGAACTCCCTTCCACCTGACTTGGTTGTTGTGTGTATTGCAGTTTCTCAGTTTAGGGTTACAGTGATTGTTGTGCTTTCATACTGTATTGTGAAAATACCCTCATAACCCAGGTCATCTATGATACAAAGCTTTAAAATGGCATTTTTCTTTCCCAATAAGCTATAATGAAAATACTTCTTGTAATTATTTGAATCCCCCAAGTTTGTGAAATCTTATTGTAAAGTAGTTGATTGATGATCTCAATGCCAAATTGTTTAAACACACCAAGATGACTGGTCAGTTATTGGTGTAATTATTTTTTTGTTTACAAAATTGAGATTTGACCATCGGAAAAGGTAGTCTACAGATTTAATGACACAGTACCCTCGGTGCTGGTCTGCATAGGCTGGGATAGTATTAAAGTGCAATACTTCCAACATTCTGTTAAGTTGTCCTAGACTTCAGCCAAGTTGATGGAATTTCAATTATATTTAATTAAATTGCATTAAAATCTGCAAAGGTATAGCCACTATCTTTCAGTTGGTTTTGCAAGAATGAATCTGAATCATTTAATGATTTATTTTGCAAGAGACACCATAGAACAAGATAAATGCATCAGTAAGTTTTATTTTGACTAACTGTTTTAGTTTGAGACTTTTATCTTTATCCTTTTATTTCACCTTTAATCTTTATTTTTATGATCTCGTTCCTCTCAGGATAGCATAGCATTTCCTTATTAACTACCTGCAGTAGTATTATCTTAGCATGCATCTTGAAAACTGGTGCAAGGCTGGAGCAAAGATTCTCTCCTCTTGCAATTAGCAGGAGCATTGAAGGAATGGCTTCACAGATGTTGCAATCTACACTGTTGAATTTGGAACTGTTTAGTAATAATACAAAATGGCATTATCTTCCATTTTACTGTTAATGTATAAGGTCTGTTTCTTTAATAATACACAGCTAATCGTAAGTCTAAGGATCTTTTTGGGTTAGAAAAATCATTGTTTCTGCCCATTTTTTTTGTCTTTCTTGCACTCCCAACACTGAAGAGTTTTTAAAAATGTTGCTGCAGTTTTTGACCCTGATTGTTTCCCTGGTTTGCAGGCTCTTGACCCAAATGCCTCATTAGCCTTACATTCTGGATTTTTTAATGGACAACTGGACCAGCAGCACTCTGGGAAGGGTCAGGCTAATATCCTGTAGTTTAAAGAACAAAGTAACCAAACCTTGGTTTTTGTTAGTTGCTTGACTGCCACCTCCTCTGCTCTGAACAGACTTTAAGGCTAGACAGATTTTATGTTAGGTTACACATCGCTTCTCTGCCTTCGGAAATAACTTTGCATTAAAAAGCATTGAGGGGTTGCAGCATGCCAAAGCACCCACCCTTTCTGATAGTTTGTTGGAAGCATGTTGAGTGCATCTAGTTAAAGAAACAATTAGTCTCTTGTTTTGGAACTTTGGTTTGCAGAATAAACTTAATCACTTTTTTAAAAAAATGTAAATTATAGAAGGATTCTACTGGAACAGACTCATTTGAAATCTGTCACACTGAGATTAACAATTAGAAACCCAAGTTTAGGATCCTTTGTAGAACATGAAGTTGGACATTTTTCGAGTTTCAATCTATTGAGTTTTTTTGAAATTGAAGACATAGATGTACAGAGGGGCTGAAGTATGGAACTGGCTGCTGTTTATAAAACATTTTGTCATCTTCTTCATATCTTTCTCTTTTTTTTTCCATAAGATTAACTTTTATATTTGTAAAATCACAGATAGGAGATATTGAGAATCGTTGTACTTTACTTTTCTCCCCTTTCTTTTCAGCACAGCTCTGCAACACAACTTTGCGTAAAGTTTGTAAACTTGAATGATTTGCTCAGCTTATCAAGTTAATATAGCTCGAAGAGCTGTGATCTCGAACCATAAAATGTGCTCGTTTAAAGTTTTATGTAATTAGGCCACTGTGAGGCAAAGGACAATGGATTTCCTTAGAAAATGTTCAGCACTTTCTACTAAGAGTGTAATTAAGTCTGAAGGCGATGGAGGAACTAGTGTTGTATAAATAAAACACTTTCCTCTGTGCATTAAAAGATTACTTTCTCTCCTGTATTCTTTTGTGACCATTATCCCAACAGGCTCTACCTAAGCACCATAAAAACAGTAGGTAGCAGCAGAATCACATGGCCACCCCTGCCAGCCAATCCCGTTCCAACTCCTTAACTGGACACAATGCCTGGAGTGGCCTCTTCACAGCAGTGAAATTACTTCTGCTACACAAACTCCTTTCATCTCTCAGTGAGAAGCAGTGGATTGTTTTCATTCTGAATTACAGAGACTAATTGTAAGGGGGACATGGGGAGAGGGGAGGGGTGAGGCTACTGGGGTGGCCTGGCCCCTGCCGGCCACCACTGAATGTGGCCACAACAGTTGGGAAAACATGGCTGAGCGAGATAGGAATCTCCTGCTGAAGGCGGAAACAAAAGCGATTCAGTCCAACAGGAACTTCATGTCAAGCACCCATGTCGGCAGAAAGCCTTCCACACATGGTGTACCAGCAATTATTGTTCATGATCATTCAAACAGCCCCCCTCATCAAACTTCTTTCTATGCATATTTCTTCTTCCTTATTAAGGTTTGCTTTCCCCTGTAGCTGAAGTCAGCTGTATCAAAAGAAGCCAGTTGATCTGTAGGTCTAATGGACAGCAATAAATCTCTTTTTTTGTTTTGGACCAAATGAAAAGGTTATTTTATGGGTTTCTAATTTGGATGTTGGACACTTATCTTAACAATGTGCAGCCCTGCATTGATGTTTATTTGCAAAATTAAGGATGGAGAGAAAAAACATCGAGGGCAAAGAATACAGCCAGGACCAAACTACTTTCATTACCCTTATATCAATTATTAACTCTTAATGCTCCAGTGACTCATCTATCCATCAAGAAGCAAAGACTTGGCATAAATAGTTCCTTTTATTCTACCAGGAAACTGATGTATGTTAATGTTGGCTGTAAAGTTATAATAGTATCTGACACCTCGAGGGCTTCTTCCCATGTAGATCCTTGGGTGATAAAGTAATTTATGTGAAGATTGATGTTTCTCCAGTAAAATGCTGCTATGCAGTTTTAATTTATGGATGACCAGGGTTCCTATAAACCATGGGGATAATTAGTTCCCTCCAATTTTGTGGCAGCAATAGTTCTCAAATATCTGACATACGTTAATGAATAGTTCAATTTTTCTCCCCCATGAAATACTGTGGTCACTGTTTTAATCAGCTGCAGATGAGAAGGCTTTAATTGTGTGGTTTTACTAATATATGTTGGTAGTGTAATGGCTTATTTGGTTTATGATACATTTAAAAAGACATTCATCATCGAGTACTAACTATTCTACATTGGAAATATGATAGGCCATTAATGTTTGCCTTAGTAGCTCGTTTCAGTGTGTCTCCAATGGACTCCGAAATGATGCCCCCTAACATGCGGCAGACAATTGTGCAATTATTTAAATAGAAACATTCTGCTTTAATTGGTTGCTTCTCCATGGTGATGTCAGCCAAGCAAAGGAACAGTAGCAGAGAATAATCTTAGTTATTCTTGTTAAAACAGCAGAACCTGAATGTCAACACTCCCTCCGACTGTGATACTCGCACGGTTTGGCCACAGTTAAAACCTCCCACAGTCTTGTAATATTTCTCCCACTTTCCAAGCATGAGAAACAATTGCTGAGACAATCTGGGACGTAACTGAATCAGTCTACACATGTGGAAGATTTTACATGGGCCTAGTGACTTCCAAAACTCCAGCTTGATGTGGAAATTGCAACGCCTTAGGGTAAGAAACCTACGGGAAGAGAAGGGGAAAAAAATAGAACAGCTGTGACATTCTTACCAAAAATGATCGAGTACAAATTGTTTTATCTGCTGCCATCTTTAAAATCATGACATCATATCTTTCATTACTAGTCACGGGTCAGTATTGAATAAATGCACATTACTGAACCATGGTGCAATGCCTTAAGCACCTCCCACTTAATGGGATGAATGCGTTGGCATGCATGAAATATGGGGAATGCAAAAGCAAAATACCATTTTTAATTGTCTTGACAATCTATTGGAATTCCTGTTCAAAATATAGTGGCCAAGAAATTTGTGCAGCACTGGAAACTGGCACGAAATAGACATGGTACGGGCGCCTGAAGAAGTGGCCTTAGGTTCACTAGAAATTGGGCATCGCGCCTCATCTCCGGAAAACCAATGGGCCACGGACACCAATCGGGGGGGGGTGGTCCCATTGTGGCTCCTGGTTAGGGCCTTGGGAAATTCGGCCGGTTATGACCCTGAGCTGGCCCACAGGTAACTTCTGGGGTGGGGTGGGGGAAGAAAACCGGAGGAGGTGAGCCCGGGCTAGCAGCAGTTTGCAATATTTTTGTGGAGCCAGAAGAAGCACTCCTTCTCCTCCTGGCTTCACAGAAATGAAAGAATAAAGATTTTACTTAGCTTTTTGAGGTTGGCCTCCTCCAGTCCCTTTAAGGAACGCTGGTTACGCTCCTGTAGACCTGAAAAGAACTGTGCTCTGCCAAGTTAATGACTAATTTGGAATGGGGTCTTAAAACAAGTGTTTGGACACTGTTTTGTATATTCAAGGTGTCTAATGTCTGTTTGAGGTGGGCACCTTGGATACAGGTGATGCTGACTTCAAATTTGGGGTGTAGCTGGGGACACCAAATAAGAACAACGGGACAATGCTCCCTAGCTGTGTGTATTTGCTAATGTGGTTTACTCACATCTACTGGAGTGAATTCTGCAACTCTTTCCTCTCCTATCCATTCCCAAAATAATCCAGGCTGCGATCAAGAAAGTTGAAACCCTCTGAGGCACAGCATCTCTAAAGTAATAGTGTATGAAAGGAGATAATTAACTCTCGAAAGTTGGACGGCAAAAATACTTTGACTATTTTTGTGATCATATAATACAGCAGGAGGAAGACAGACTCTTGGTTTGAATGTGACTGTTCAGACTTCATTACGAATGTACATGGCTGCATTTACAACGGCTATGGCACCCAAAGTGTTAATGGGCCATAAATGGAAATGGTATCCTGAGATTCACCACTCGCAACAGTTAGTTACAGTTAGCAGATACAGAAGAAAATAAGAACTGTGACAATATTAAGGAGGCTTTCAAGACATGAAATGGATAGTAGTCAGTGCCTTGGAACTGTACAATTGTGATTAGTTATTGATATGAAAACTATATGGATCTAATCCATTCCTTTTTGACCAACAGCAAAAGCAGTAAATGCAAGAAGATTGCACAGGAGGTACCTGTGTGAACAGCCACCAACGATTCTAATAAACCTTGTAATGTAATAGCAGCAACTGGTGCCCAGGTTCCAGAATGGTGCCAAGTTCTGCTCTGGATGCACTAGAGTTACAATTCCTATTTTGGGCTGGTTGTACTGGTGCATTAGAATTTAAAATACTAAGGGACAGATAATGCATCGGGCAATGATGAGGTTATGCCACACGTGGCACTGTGTGATGAATTATAAGGTACACAGTCTACAATACAAGTTTTATTAGTTGGAAGCCCACAAACAAGCATTTTGTTCTGTTTTTCTTGCCAAGCCTGGACTGGGTTGGCATCGTTCTACTATATATTGGAATCAGGTGGCAGCCAAGTTCAGATCTATTCATTTGAGCAGGGTCCTGTTAAAAGCTGCTAAGTACACAGTAGGAATTATTTTAAATTGTGAATTTTTCAGTCCAGTTAGTTATTTGACATTTACTGTACAACATTCTTCGGAGAGAAAATGGTGACAACACCTTTAAAATCACAGGGGAGTCAATCAGTTACCTTTTGAAATTCATTTTCAGAAAAAATATCAAATCAAACCACTTGGGAAACGGGAAGAAATTGCTAAAGTGATGGAAGCTTACTTGAAGTTCTTAGTTAAGTGCAGGCCAAAGCAAAAATAGTGGATTTATTGAAGTTGACCAATTAGTGGTAGTCCTGTTTTTTTCAAAGTGCGCAATGTATTATAGGATGACCCATAAATTAACACAATAATGTGATGAGTTCACGCACATCACAGCTTGAACAGTATATTTTAGAAAGCAGAAGCGCTTGTAGCTGGCTCCATGTGACAGACGACAAACCGCCACCCTACACTGTTTGCTGCACAGTTCGGAGCAGCTAGGTTGTGCTTTTTGCAGATTGAATTTCGATTCCAAAAGTGTAGCATGACCAGCATATTGCAGCCTCTCGGTGGGCAGGGCGCACCCGCTGAGAGACTTATCAGGTGCTATAAATGTAACCTTTTTTTAAAAGTGTGTTAAGAGCTTCGTTCTGACGGAGGCCCCAAACTGCTGTTACTTTGATATGCTCCCGTTTTTCTTCAGCGATAAGATAGTCAGTAACAGGTTACTAACACCTCTGGCAAACAATCAAGATAAATAGATTAATCACCTCACCTTTAAAAGCCTGCTAAGTGGGCATTGCCAATTAACACACAAACACAGCCTTTTGGTTGCAGTAATGAATGGCCTGGACTATAATTTTCCTCCATTTGCTGATTTTATCGTAAAAGTAGGTGTAGCATAAACCTGTGAACACCATTTTATACTTGTGCCTACATTTTCCCTAAAATTTCATTGAGGAACATATATCCTAAATGTTTTTATTTCAGCCCATTTTCTCCTTATGTGAAGCTCCTTGTCACATTGCATTCTTCAGTTGGGGGATGGTGAGAAGAGAGACATGTTTGTACAATAGGCGTCTCTGTCAGCACCCTTTGCACAGCACATGGTGTAATTTTCTAGTACATGAGACACCCAAAGCAGTTATTTCACCCTCCTTTCCCTTAGGAAGGTTACATAACTGCCATATGGCACTCCATCTAGCAGCCTGGGCAAGAACGGACAACACTGTTGTGATATTCTCCTCACGAATGCTTCAGTGGGTTCAAGTCATGTTATGAAATACTGCGGGGCTCATCACTGTGTTAAAGTAGAATATCCTTTCCAGTAGTGAATGGAGTATGGATTTCTGAACTCTATTACAAGTAGATTGTGACCGAGCCCTCCAGCGATGCATTGATGTAAAAACTGCTGAAACTTTCATTTAAGCACGTTGATTTGAGAAAATGGCGTATCGATGTTTATAATACAGCTGTTTGCGTCAACAAACAGACAATGGTTTACTTGACATTTTTAGACCTCAATAAATGCTGCTTAGTTTCTGGAATCCCTCAAAGGCTTTGCAAAAATGTCAGTAAATCACCAGCCTAGAAGAGAGGAATTCTTATTGGACCTTCTTGAAATTTTAAGGAATTATGTTTACTTTACCTTTGAATAGAAATGTAAAAATCCCAACTCATTGTGCTCACTCTTGTTTATTGAATGGAATCCATCCAGCGACCATAGTTCTAAGAAATGCCAAGTAAATTCAAGTAATAATCAATCTGTGCCTGGTACCATGTACTAGAGCAGCAGTGCACTGAGTGGTGGGGCACAGGTGTGTGCCAGAGGTTTTTCCAACATGCTTGGCTCCAAATCAGTTCTCTCACCTCATGGAGACAACCAGGTATTTCTCCTACAGGGAGGGAGGCAAATTCACTATGTTCTCACAATAGTCCTCCTCTGTTTACATGATGCTGCCATGCTCAGTCAAGCCCCATTGGAACTTGGAGACTAGTTAATGGAGACTATTATTAAAAGAGGGTGAATGTGCTTCTGTGGTTTTAACATTTAAGTGGAGGCCATGTGGAAGCTGATGTGATCCATGAATAGGTGGGTTCCTAATGCTGTTGCCTCTCTAGAATTCCTCTGCTTTGCCATCAACTGTGGGAGTACTGTGTGTGTGTAGTCTAATGCACTTACTTAATATCAAAGTATATAAATGAAAAGCACAGGTGTTCCTAGGTTTGACAGGACTGTACAAGTTGAGCACACCAGGATGTAGAAAGGCTAATCTGCCTTAATTAAATTTATACAGTAGTTCGTCACAAGATATTCATCTATTGCAGATGTTGCCTAAAACAAGCTATGACATGTCCTATCATTTTTTTATATAGCCCATGCCTTATGACTGGAAAGTTTGACTGCTCATCTGTACATTACCATCTTTCAGTACAAACCATATGTAAGCAAGAGAAATCTCCCTTTGTAATCTGCCATTTGACATCAACTATTTAGAGCATAATTTAATGAAGCAAGTTTGCTATTAACAAGCATTTAATTTAATTCAAAAGTTCAATTTTTCTAACTGATGGAAGGCTGGGTGTCCAGGACAGCGACGTTCTAAGGCAGCAGAATAGTTTCTCATAACTGATTTGCCTTAAAGCAAAATGTTGTTGTAAATCCATTAAGTGACACCTCATAAATTTAAATTTTTAATAATACCTTTAAAGAAAAGTGATAAACATAAATTCCAATTGGGAAAAAAAAATGAATGCCTGTAGTCCTGTTTTACTGGTTTCTCAAGCGAGACCAGTAATATTCTCATACACTGATAGTGTAATGCTTTAAATGATTTCAAGGATTAGGGTTAAAAATAAGAGTCCAGATGAAGCTGGCTTTAATGTTAGTTTGGGGATGGAGAGCTAGGTTTTTGTTTGGGTACTGGTTTAAACCACCACGACGAGATAAAACAGAAGATTTTTTTAGGGTATGGTTGTGGGTAAAATGTCTTGAGAGCTTTGATGTTTATTCCCAACTAACCGTATAAAACAATCAATGATGTAATGACTTCATTGTATTGCCAATACCTGACACGTTTATAATTTACATCAAAGCCATGCTATAAAAGTTTGTATCACAAATAGTGTACACATTAGAAACTTTCTGTAATGATCAATATGGCAGCAGTGTTCAGTTTTGCAGCAGGTTATTCATGACATGAACCTTCCTGAAAATTGTTCAGAACTTGAACCACCCTGAAAGGTCCACCTGTTATGGTGTTTTTCCTTCCTTATAAAAACAAGGTCCTAATTGCAGTGTGCTCTTTGACCCATTGAATAATATACCTGATTCATTTTTAATGGCTTACAGCCATTTAAAATAACCGAGCACTGACTCTAAACAAGCCCAAAGTTAGCTAGTGGGTTAAGAATTCTATTTTTCTTTCCTTAACATTTTTAATGTTTAAAGGTCCAACGAAATGGATTGGCTGTAAAACCATAGATCAAAACTTTCTGTTCAGATTAAAGCTGTGATCACATGTCTATGTTCAGAGAAACTTGCTTTGCTTTAGTCAACCTCTTCATTTAAATGAACCTTTGTTTGACACTGATCTTGAAGACTGTCTTTTGATGTTCAGTTGGTTTAGGCACACCTTCAAAGCGTTAGTGCATCTTTTTAAAATCCTGAATGGTGCATGCCACTTATTAAGTATAGGATGAGGCTCCTCTACCTAGCAATTGTTGATAGAACCAGGTATACTAGTCCAGAATAAAAGAGACCGGTGAAGTCTGCTGCTCACTTCCTGTAGAAGGCCTTTTAGCTTTGTCTGCTGGAGTTGAAAAGTAAATGGAAAAAATAAAAGACGTGAAAGCAGCTCCGAAGTCGTGTGAAAGAACATCTGTTTGTTGATGAAATCTCTGAATTCCTATACCTTATAAATCATATTGATGCAGTCTTTCTTTTTATCTAATGGTGAATCAGGCTTCTTAGTCTTTTGTTGCTTTCAAACCATTGAAATCACAAGCAAGCATATTATTGACCACACACTTTTTTCCTACATTTTACACAATCATTTAACATGGGTTGATGTAGGTGTTCAGAATGATAAATTGAAACGACCATTGTGCCTAAAATGAATCCTACCCAAATTTATCGCATGATGATTCTTTTTAATGTTCAAGCCATTGCCAGAACTCCTGCTTCTAGTGATGCATGTGAACATTTGCTTCCCCAGCAACAAAGGGTAATATGAGAGGATGTCCTATTCCATGCTCAGCACATATGGCATCTACTCCATAATATTGTACTGGGAGCCGTACAAAAATGTTTTGTGGTTTTATTGATGAGTCAACTGTAAACAATATGTATTCTCTGGTTGTGCTACGCTGAGGAATATTATGCTGAAGCAGTTAATATATTTGATGTTTGCTGTAGATGACGTGTGAATATTCCTGTATTTTGTCCTGCTGCTTTTCAGACTTCAGTCTTGGTCAGATTGTTAAACTTCATTAAGATAATAAAGGTTATAAAATATAATTTATTCTTAAGTTATATGAGCTGCTTAGTGCCACACCAAGTCAGAAGGCCCAAGTTATGCTGTCAACTCCACATCTCTTAAGGGTGAGCTCACTGGTGCTAAAATGCCGGATCATTTTTAATGTCACAGAAGAACCATTGGAAACTCTCTTGAAGCTTTGCTCGACACTGTTTGGAATTATACTGCACCTTTGCAACATTTGATTTGGATGACTTCACACCCGAATTATGTCACAAATTTTGTTTTGATGCAAAACTGAAACTCCTTCACATCAATGCAAATTGAGTAACATAACCAACCTACATGTGAAGTGACGTGCTAAGGATCTATACTATGATTGTGTCAGAGGGCTGTGAATTAAGTTGTATATTTGGATAAGACCCTTCCTTTAAACAGTCCTGTTCAAGCAAGCCTTCAGCATTTAAACATCTAAGGGAGTGTTTTATGGCATCTTAGATGGAATATAAACATAGTGAATTTGTAGGGTGGAGATGAAGCATTAAAAGAGATCAGTAAATCTGTTTTAATGCAGGGCTCTGAATCTGAATTCCAATACTTCAAATAGCCGATCACAGGGTTTGAATTTGAGAAAGATTAATGGATGTTCTTGTATAGAGTAGTGCTGTGACCCGAGAAATCAGTAAATAAACTTGGAATAAGTTTCTTTATAGTGACTGTCGATTATGTATTTTTCCAAAGTTGATGGGAAAAATATTCAATGCCTCCTGATCCTAAGCACTACATTACCAAACACTTCCTCTTTATTCCTGTTTGCATGAAATGTTCCACAGTTTTTAAAATAATGCTCAGAACACTAAATACAGTTAATCCATGGCCAATTTCTACTAATTTCATTTTTGTACACAGTATCTAGTTCAGCTTGAATTACTGAACTAAATGGACCATGCTACAAAGATTTGCCAATTTTTATCTGCAGTTCATTGAGATATTATCCAAGCAGAACATTTCTTAGTGATCTACCGTTTGCTAAAGTTCAGCTATCTTTATTTAGTGCAATATCAAAGAGTTTTTATTCCTGTCAAGAATGACATTTATACCAATCAAAAGTTCCAAGAATCTAAAATATGACTGACTGGTGGAAATGTGCAGACTGGACTCCCACTGCTTTGTTCTAACTTTGTCCCTAGGAGTACTACAATCTGTCAGGCTCGGCAGTTTTTTTTTACATTAATTCACTGGTTAGCATTTTCTTTAAGTGAGTGAGCCAGTGAGTATCTGTCCATAACACTCATGCAGAATGTGGGCAGTAGATTCCTGCCAAAGCAGAAGATTTGTTACACTTGGATTTAAAAAAAATCAAACATCTGCAAATCTCCTACTATCCTGTTGACAATAGTCAATGAATTTCCCTTCAAGAAACGTTAGCAGATTAGCGCAGAGCCCCTCTGTGCAGACAAAAACTCCAGTAAAGGCGATAGTGTCAAGGATTGGATTATAAAATGGCCACCTGCTATTGATACCTTTTTGTCTATCCTTGTTCCTTTTCTCTAATATATTGCTCATTTTATATCAAGTCTTGAACTTTGCATTTTATTTCTCCCAAACTTTGTCTTAATGTGGAATGATAATCTTACTTCCAAGTACTGTAGTTAATATACAAAGTAGGCCAATCTGCTCTTAGACTAAGACAGGTCTTTACAGGTATTAGTAGAAAAGCTGTTGTTTTTTTTCCAATTAAATTGTAAAGATTTTTCTAGAAAGTTACTAATAATGTGTGATGCCTAAATATAACTGTTAGGAATTTAACAAAGCCAATGCAGTTTGTGCAATAGTATAAGCCTGACTATTGCATTGGAACCTATGTTCCAATTGTTGCATTCAAAAGTAATTCTTTTTTAGATGTGTTATATAAACTTGGGGGAAGAATGAAGTACAGTCTATTAATTCAAAGTTGATTAATTCAAATCCTGACCGTTACAGTTTCTTTAGTGCTAAATTCCCACTTTGCTGTGTTCACATTGTTTAATTCAAATGATTGAATAATTTTGGTATAGTGTTTTTTGATTTAACAGGGATGGTGTGCATTTTCTGAATTACCATTCGACTTAATAATTGAATCATGTGCACTTGGCAATTTGCTGAAGTTCAGCTGCAAGAAACTTGCATGTTTAGCATATCTCTACTATATCAATCGCCTTTCCAATATACAGAAATTCTGATCCAAATGAACTTTACAGTATCAGGATATGGGCAACGCTGGCAAAGCCACATTTATCGCCTATCACTAGTTGCCCTGAGAAGGTTGTGGTGGGCCTTCTTCTTGAACCGCTGTGGTCCTTGCGCTGGTCATGATGGTTTTAGGTAGGGAATTCTAGGTTTTTGACCTAGAAACAATGAAGGAGACTGGCCCTGAATTTCCATGGAGTCCTTCCACTGTAATTTTGGTGGAAGATTAATGGAAATCTTGGAGAAACGGTGTAAAATGACACTTTTAGCCACTCGTCCCATTTCCCTGGGAGGTTCCAGTGATCTGCCATCAGAGAACCCCTATGGAAATTCCAAGCATGTACGTCCAAGTTCCCCTCCAAGTCGCACACAACACTAGAGTTGATGGTATTACTGTTATTTGGCTGCATTTGTACTTATCAGTGGTAGAGGCCATGGGGCTGGCAGAAGGCGGTTACAGGTTGTGTTTTATGGGATGTACATATATTCTACATAATTTCATTTGCTATCTTTTTTCTGATGGTTTTATGACTCTCCTTTACTTTCGATCTTATTCCTCAGGCAGTTTTCTTCACCAAAGTATGTTTCTTTTTACTTAGGGATCTGATGCCTAAAACACTGGATGGACAAATCACCATGGAGAAAACTCCCAGTTACTTTGTTACCAAGGAGGCAGCTGCCCGAATCTATGCAATGACCAAGGAAGCCAAGCTAATCGTGGTGGTTCGGGACCCTGTCACTCGGGCTATTTCTGACTACACGCAAACTCTCTCGAAAAAACCCGATATCCCCAGTTTTGAGAGCTTGACCTTCAAAAACAGGACTACAGGCCTGATTGACACCTCATGGAGTGCTATTCAAATTGGCATCTACGCCAAGCACCTGGAGAATTGGCTTCAGTACTTCCCAATGCACCAGATTCTGTTTGTGAGTGGGGAGAGGCTGATCAGCGACCCAGCGGGAGAACTAGGCAAGGTGCAAGACTTTCTGGGTCTGAAGAGAATCATCACAGACAAACATTTCTACTTTAACCAGACCAAGGGCTTCCCTTGCTTGAAGAAGCCAGAGGGCAGCAGCAAGCCCCATTGCCTGGGCAAAACAAAAGGCAGAACCCATCCCAATATTGACCCAGAGGTGGTTCAGAGGCTGAGAGACTTCTACCGGCCTTTCAACATGAAATTTTACCAAATGACGGGGCAGAACTTTGGCTGGGACTAAGGTCAATTTAACCTCATGTAATTATGATAAAGACATGTGAATTTATTGCTATATATATATGTAACTTGTACAGAAATCTATTTTATAATAATTTATTTTTAATTCTTAAGCAATTAATTCACTAAGCTGCCTAACCACATTGTACACTGTATATAGATCAGCCCATATCTTCTAACATTCCACAGTTTTTAATTGCGTTGCTCATTGATGGTGCTGTCATTCATCTATTAAGATTTAATATCCAAAAGTACAACTTTTTGTTACGGGTATTCAGTGTTCATAAGGTCTAACTGTAGGGCATTTGATTCCTTGCCAGTCTACATTGGTTTCATACAGAAAGCTCTCGCTGTAAAAGTCCATCAAGAAAGCAAAAAGTGGTCACCTGGTACAAGTCAGGACAGAAACTGCACATGGCTGTTGAATATAAAAAAATCTTGTTTGCCCATCAACAACAAGAAGGGGAAAGAAAATGAATCCACTGCCATACCTTGTCTAAATCACTAGTTGTAACAACTGTGTCCAAGGCCTGTAATGAACAGATAATTACCAGTATCATGCTGCTTGAGTCCTTTGGTTTGTCTTCACTCTTTAAGGTCACAAAGACCATGTTCTGTTCATTTTACTGCATGAATTGCAGTAGATTAATCTGTCATTCTGTGGAGCTTGAGTAAACTGAGAGCCCCAAACTGATTCCAAACATGCCAGAACAGCCTTCCCACCGCCCCCCCCCCCCCACCACCCTCCACAACTTGGGGCTAAATTTTGAAAGGCGTTCATTTGTTTCCCCTATTGTAATTACACATTCGTTTCATTAATTACAATCAGTTGGGTTGTGACCTGTAGACGGAAAACTCTCCTCATCCCTTTGATCCTAATCACCACGTCCCTGTTGCAGGAAGATAATTTTGGTCATTTGATAATGAGCAGCGGTGAAACTGCCATAAATGCCTTTATGATTATTGCAAAAAAAAGAGTTGTCCAGCCCTCTCACTGGCCAGCTCTGGTCTTACAGACACTCAGTGTAACATCTATTTGTGGTGTTTGTGTAGTTAACTTGATGTTTCTACTCTTTTTTACAAAGATGTTGATTGAATTCTAAAATGTGATATGGTTGTAAAATAAGAGGAAGAAATGAAGCCGTCAGTTCAAAATGAAACACATCCCATTGCTGCCTGAAGCAATTTGTTCAAATCCAAATATTGATCTGTGCCAGTGAAAAGGCTGGAAATCTTGTGAAAGTGATTGCAAAACAACACGGAATACTTTGGCAACTGGTAATAGAGATCTTTTCAGGCTCGAACTTTGGCTCAAATTGTGTTTGTACTTTTTATAAGTGGAGAAATTTAAATTGGAAGGATAGCCTGTACATGAACATTATTTGTTGCATGTTCCTTTGGGCTGTGGTTATTTTCAAACCTTCACTGGATCCTAGTACCTTGTTTGGGTCCTGAGCAAGAAATTGAAACCACAAGGACCACGATGATGAGATCTGCAACAATGTTATTCAAACCCATTTCTCTGTTGTGCTATGGACAATATGCTGCCTTTTTTTCAAAAAAAAGGTGAATTTCAATCCATATGTCTGTTATTTAGGCTACAACCACACCAATCTATTAAGATTAGATAGAATTTTTGTTAATGAACAAAGCACAATTTTTCACATTTATTTTTTATTTTATTTTTAAGATTCTGACTTTGTATGCTATCCTGTTTTAACCCATAGATTCAGATCTTCTTTATCTTTCAAAGTCACTCTCGCTTTTAAAAGCAGAAAATCTTGTCCCAAATGCCACCTTCCTGTGACAAAGATTGTTCTTATACAAAATGGAAGCTATCTGTAACATGCTATGATGTCGAATGCACTGAGGCAGCAGCAAAGTGCTTTATATAGCAGTTTTGCCATTTAAATGAATTACACATCTGTTTAGTTCTGCCCGATGCGTAATATCACAGCATATCCAATCCATTGTCTTCCGAAGGGTAAATTTATACCTTGAAATGGTGGTTAGCTATCAGTTTGTAATAATAAATATGTGGCTGAGTTTTATTCAGCCTGCATTCAAAAGTACGGATATTAGCAAATTTCTTCTGATAATATTGTACTTTAGAATAGTTAATGTGTAAAAAAAATGTAAATCAAGTATTTTGTGGTATGTACAACAGAAAATTAATTTTACACAGATAAAAATGTTTCTTTCTAGGAAATTGAATAAAAGCATACTGTTTCTTGTTTTGAAGAAACAAATAAAATATATTTTACCAAACTGATGGTCTTTCCTTTTTCTGAATATGAAACATTTGTTTGTAGCCTTAATAACTGGGTAGCTCTTTACCTCTCACATAAAAGGGATGTAAAATTATTTGATAGTTGGTTTTATTGTTCCTACATTTTATTGCATGCTGCCTCTATTTGAAGGAAGAAAAACTTGAATAAATCCAACTAGAAATCCAATTTATTTAAAATTTGCTCTGATACATATTCAGTATTCCACTTATCAATGTCTTAAGTTCAAAACTAATTGAATAAATACTGTGACCCAGCAACATTAGAACTGAGTTGATCTATATCTTTAACAATTTGCAGTTGTTTCCCCTTTAAGAAATTCAAAAGTTTTTCAATGGACAATTTGTGATTAAAAGTACACCATGCTCCTCTTAAATTTTTTTTGAGCAGTATGGTTATTTAGTGAAGGTTACTGATAGAAATGTTTGCCAAGTTCATGGTGAAGTGATACTGCTATTTCGAAAAACAACTAGCCATAATGCCACACACAGCTCTTTTAATATTACTGCTTAGTAGTCCAGAAAAGGGAGTTATATGAACTGAATCATTAATGCTGCATTCTATGGGGATAATTTTAACCCAACCTGCCTAGCAGGAAACTTGACAGGATTGGATCAAGGAGCTAAGAGTAAGAAGGAAATTTGGTGAAACATTTTCACCCAAAAGATAACTGAGTTGTGGATTGCTTTGGAGAAGGACAATATAAATGGGTTCAGAATGTAATTGAATGGGTTGCTAGAGAGAGAAGGGATTAAAAGATGTGTTGAGAAGTGGGATGATGGGGTTGATACATTAAAAAAGGTTAGGCTTTTTGACCTGTTCCTAAAAGTTGTGTTGTTCTGCACTAAGTATCTATTATTTAGATCACCTGGTAGGCTGCAAGGAGATTAAGGTTCTGTCACTATACTCACCCGAATATAAACCAGTTTTAATGATGTGAAATGTTTTCTGCTCTCCTAAAGATAGAATTATTATTTATTCGGAGTTGAGAAATGGCTAATCTAAAAATAGATGGTTTATGAGCAAGTTAGAACAAACTTGTTGCTATTTACCATAAGAACTCCTTTTAAAAGTTAAACAATTGTGGAAAAAGTAGGTTTAACATCTTTTCATGTTTGTTTCCCCTTTCTGCTATATGTTTGTGGCTTGGAGGAATTACTGAGAATAAGTTTTTGTATTTTCATGAATATGTGTGCGTGTATTAATTCAGATGCCTTGCATTGCCTGGATCAGTGACACCTCCAAGCCTAACATGAGATTGATTGAAACAGGATAAAATGTAAAGTTAGCCCTAATTACTTTTTTTAAGGGTTTAAGATAGCGAGTCTCCCTCTAAAGATTTCTTGCTTTAAGAGTTTATTTTGTAATGTTCAGGGTTTATTATAGCACACACAGAGACAAATAAGTCAATTTTCTAGCACACGATGTTGTTTGACATATGCGATCAATTGCCTAACTGTAATAAGTATTGCAAGGTTCTTCCTGTTTTAGATAAGCAGAAGCTTGTTCACTCGTTTGTATGAACATATGCATATTTATATATTTATATCTGTTATGCATCTCTTAATGTGGAAAATTACACATTAGGAGTGTACACTCAGCCCTTGAAATATTAAAAGAACATTTCAGTTGTCAAAGTATAAAGTCCGTTGTGTATTTAAAAAAAATGTTAATTCTTAATGTTGAAATGTTATTGAAGTAAAATTGGAGAACTGTATTGAACCAAATAAACTTTCTTAATTCTTGGTATTTTTGAATAAAATAAGTACAATAATTAAAATCCAGTTTTTCTTTCTTATTGGTGCTGAAATACTACCGCAGTCCATGAAGGGTTAAGATTAGAACAAAATTAAAAGTATGTCAAAACCTGCTGACTTACAGCAAAGAGACAATTTAGGAGTGGTTTCGGAGATAAACATGTTTATACTGGCTAGAGTCTGGAAGCCAGATAAATAATTAACAGATTAGTATTTACAGTAAGGGCGTGACTACAAAATTATTCACTTAACAGCATTTCTTAACCGTTGTTTGCACATTGAGGTTTCTCCAGGATTTTTACATTTTTGAGGGGGAGGGGCAAATTGAGTGGCACAGTTGGTTAACATATTTTGTAGTCTCTGGGATCTTGAGTCTGAATTTAGCCTCGAGTGATGGGATGGAATTTGTCTCTCTGGCTCTGTAGCATAAGTTTAATTCCCAGTTGTCATAAATTCACAGCAGTTAAATGAACAGAATGTAACTATTATCAGATAATGTCTCTGAGAGGCTACTGGAATGTCATATAGATGCAGTATGAAGTGATTTTCTGAGATTTAGGGCAGATTAGGGGTACTTTAACTCATGTTTTGCCTGGCAATGCTTGGTGTAAATACCGTGTGCTTGAACCAGAGGTGTTCCAATTCAGCACTGATCTCCTTAATATTCCCAAGACAAACATTTATTTTAAAATATTATTTTCTGTGGTTTGATTCCACTCACACAACATTAAAACCACAATTCTCAATGAAACATAATATTGCTTAACACCTGACCAGTACAGGGTTATTATATCTTGCTGAAGAGCTCCATTTATATATTGAGTGAGTGAAATAAAATAACATTGCAAATAGTATAGTGATGTATTTTTGTCTAAGTTTTGATTTAGTAGCTGTCTCTTTAAAACTCGGTCATTATGCAGGGAGTTTGACAGCCAGCTTGAGCCAAGATTTTGCATCAGGTTTGTCCTGATACCATGATGGTGAATGTGTTGTTGTGGTCTCGGGCAAGGCTTTAGAGAGTCTAACATGCACTTTTCAATTGCAAACAGACGTTGTGATTGGTTCAGTTTCTAATTCACTGATGGTTTTGTTTAGAATTTGAGGTCAGATATTCAAAATCCAGGATGTCCCTGTAACTTCTTTCCGGATATAAAGTTGTGATCTTTATCTATCTTAAGAATTAGATAAGATATATTGTAAATATATAATTGTATTTTTATCATTGTTAGATTATTTGTTTACTGTTCGTTTAATAACTTTGTTCTTTTTAAAAAAAATAGAGATCTGGTGTTGTTCTCTATTGCTTATGAAGACTAAAGTGAGATCTTATGATGGCATAAGATAGTTCATACTTGACAGCAATTACCAAACAGGGTTTGCTGTTTGTTTATGCGTGCATATTACTGAAAAGCCTATCTAGCTCTCAAGGCAAAGATAGACATGATGGGTTGAGGAGTTGGGACTTGCCTATGAGAGTAATGAGAACTGAAATAATCTAGAGTAAGAAAGCTTAAAAGAGATGCAAAAATGTAACGGGCAATAATACTAATACAACTGCTGTGGTGACCTTTATCTTCTTGATGTCTCCTGATGTGGCCAGCTCATTCTGCGGTAGTGTTCTATGGGTGCCAGTGGTACTTCAGTACTCCTCCAAGAAAGCTTTCTCTGTGTGCCAGCATTCAGAATGTAAATAAGCTGGCCTTTTGACTGTAGAAGTCACAAAAGCTGATCCTGATTCTCGTCCATTTTTCTTTGTGGCGGTGACTCAATAATAATCAGGAGTGGGACGTCTTCATTATATTTTCCCTCTCTCTAGCTGAAGGACAATGAGATTATTTGTTGTGTCTCTACTGCTGCTCGTGCTGAGATCAGCGAACTCATGTCAGACCAGGGATTGAACTTGCGATCTTCATGAGGCCACCAAGTGATGCATTCACCTACCAAGTCATCAAGGATAATGTTTTTAATAATATGAATTAATATGATCAAACAAATGATAAATATCTCATTACTGTCAGACTATATTGTTACCTCCAAGGAATAATTATTTTTTATTAAGTAAAGGCTATAGCGCAATGTTGCACTTACATAACCTCCCTTCTCCGTGTTACAGCCACCAGCCCACAATAAAGCAAACTGGCATCAAGATAGTCCAAGACTCCAATTTAATTCTGAGATAAGCATCAACTCTTTCATAAAGCAATCCAAACATACGGTGCACTGCAAATCAGCATCTGAATGGGACAAAACACACTAGGCTGGAAAGCTACCTGCACTCACACACGCAACCTGACTCCTGTTACCTCAAGATGCTATCCGCAGGATGGGCAGGTCACAATTCACGTTGCACACTGTGTCTTCTCGCAAAAGAATCTTAAGAAGAATGAAATAAAAAGTTCACTGAAAACAAATACAACTTTAGAATTCGGATTAGGAATTGCATAAACAAAAGACATAGAGGATGAAAATGTAGGGAGCTGTACATTTGGGTTCAAAGTACTTCTTCCCCATCATGTTTATCTGTCTCACTCGCTCACTCAAGACAGATAGCTATATCAATCTCCTGTCTGTGGAACTTCAAAGAATATTTTAAAAAGGTGAAGAGCCCCATTCATTACCTGCAGCTGTTTCTGACTGTAATAAATTCCCCACGGTCAGGTGCCAGGGATTTATAAGCAGTTGCCAATGTACAGGTACTTTCCTCAGCAATTAGTTTCTAATTGACCTCAGGATGCATCTACTTAGAACATTACAATAACATAGATGTTGTTGCTTTCCAGGGACCGGCTATTTTGGATCTCCCACCCTCCTATCAGAACAGTTACAGGATTGCTTGTGTCTTGGATGAGCCTCATTCATTTCAATGTGTGCTGGCTTTTCATACTGGTTTGTCAGCCAATGTGGAGTTACCTCATCCTGGGAAAAATGCTACCAGCTGTTTACTGTTCCAGTATTTTTTTTCAGATAGACACTGAGGGACAAGTTTGAACAGAAAATACTTCCTTTCAGCTTTCCTTTCCCTTTAATGAGGACAGGAGGTGATACAGTGTTTCTCAAGGTCATGGGGTAGGCCCATGTAACTCACTCCTGAATAACTCTGTATCCCCTATCAAATATATTGGGTTGGAATTTGCTACAGTGGCGATATTGGCAACGAACGCTGTGCTTCCTGATCCTTCAGTGGCGAATTTACACCACAATTTGCTGAAGTACTGATCAGAATACGCCACAGTGCACATAGCGGAGAATCTGCACATAACGGAGCATGGCCAATATATTGATCCCGCCACCACCTTTTATTTGCCTATTAATGACGTTGTGAAGTACAGTCATATCCCTCTGTGTCGTACTTTTATTTTAAATCTGCACTTTAATAAACATGGCACAATAAGACAGCTTTATGAGTTTTCTGAAGCCTGTGCGTGTCAGAGAGAAAAAGAGAGAGGGAGAGGGAGAGAGACTGGCTATGAAATCAGTCCTGCGCTTTGAAACATTTCACTTTTTTTATTAGTATTCAGAATGCTGAAGTGCTGTCATGGAAGGTAAGATAAGCAATGAATCGCACCGACTCCGTCGTGTCTCATGTAATCGCAAGCAGCATTACAATCAGTATTGGTGGAAAGGTATCAAGCAATCACGACTACAAGTGCTTAAAACCCCTTTAAAAGGGTGACTCTCCTTATGGGGCAGTCGTTTTAATGGGACAGTGTAGCAAAATGTTTAGCGCTTCTGATGCAGGCCAATGATCTCATTGAAGGCATCCGAATATTTTTTCTATTTTCAGAGGATGTTGGTTGGACTAGTACCCCAATTTCTGATTGATGTAAACAATTATTTATTAGTGTGGACTTTTAATTTCAGGTAGCTCCATCTGTGTGTCAGGACTTTAAGGGCTACTGTGCCAACGTGGATTCATGGAGTCAGAAGACGTGAATATATCTCACAGAGGAACAGGCTGATTCCAAAGTCTACAGCTTTGTATTGATTAAGGGAGAGATCGGGATTTCCCAATAATGGGCCAGATTTTGCTGTAGCAGGGCACCTAACGGCATCTGCCATTTGTTAGACTTGCCCCTGCACCCTTCAGCTCAAAGATGTTTGCCCGCAAAGTTATTGAAAGTGTGAGCTGATAACTGCGCAGCGAGGAAAACAGGGCATCTGGGACCAAAGTGAACAGGGCAACCAACATGGTATCTCCTTAACTAATGAGATTTAAGGATTGGGAAATAAACAGCGTAAGGACTGAGAAGGAGGATGAATTAAAGGGGGTGAATTCAATGTCAAATCAAGTACAGAAAGAGAAATAAAGAGAGGGAAAGAAAGATTGGATTTTAAGAGAGAGAAAAAAGAGACAGGAAGGAAAAGTTTTTTAAAAATTAAAATTTTAAATTTGATATTTTTAATATCTCCCTGAATGAGATTCCACATTTATAATAATTAATTTTCAGTGCCAGAGAGGTTAATTGGCAGTCATTAACACATCACGTCATTAAAAGGGTACTTACGCTTGTAATTATTAGCCCTAAATATCTGCGACGGGTTTAATTCGTATCTACCACGCAAATACAGCAACTGCCCGAAATGCAATGGTGAGGCAGACAGCGAAATGCTGATTTTGCGAAGCTAACGGTGGAGTGGTGCATCTCGGACAGCAACTTTTGAATATTCGCATGTAACCCTGCATCTACCCCTCGCCTGAAGTTGCTGTACCATTTATACATAAATAATAGTGTTCACCATTAGCCACACCGTTATTTTGACAGCAAAATCTGGCCCAATGTTCATTACATGTTAATTTGGGTCAACTGACAAGAGTTGGTGTGTGGCCTGTGTCAAGTTCTATAAAGATTCCCAAACCCTGGAAAGTAAAACAACTTACTTCCACAAATACAAGTCCATAAACCACTGCTGCCAGGTCTCCAATGCCATTACTTTTCAGTCTAAGTGACAGCGGCGTAAAGAATGGCTTAAATGCAGCAAATTTGCGATCACCATTAATTTTAATTGGGGAGAGCTATGACAATTACCTTCTAACTGTTTTCGGTGAGGGGTAATGGTGGAGCGATGCAAAAGTCCCAGCAAATTAAGGCGTGAGGTACGTAATGGTGCAAGCCATAATTTGCTGGAATTCCTGTGGCATTTAAGAAAATTCAGGCCCAATTATATCAAGAATTTTTTTTACAGCCTTAACAAAGCTTTCTATTTTCAACATATGGAGGTTTTATTTTGAACTTCAGTCTCCTGACATTATCATCTGGTAACACAAGGTTGTAAATTGTCTCTCTAAAATTGTTTTGGCTGCAATATATAAATGGAAAACATGTACTTTGAAAAGCTACGCTATCAGCTGAAGCACAGAGACAAGAGGGAGGAAGCAACAGTGGAAGCTAAAACACATGCACATTTTGCTGCCACTCTGGACCTGAGCCCACTACTTCTATCTCCTCTTTTTTCCTTCTTGGCTGCTCTCAGGCTTTTCTCTCTTGTCTCCTTCCTTTCCTGTTGTTCAGTCTTGCTACCTTTCAATTCTCCCCTCCTGGGTATTAATCCTTATTTGAATCCATCATTACTCCTCTGCCTTCCTAATCTTCTGCTGCCGTTCCAGGCTTAAATCTTCTTTGGATAAACCCACTCTCTGTGCCTTTCTTGGCAATCTCTGAAGGGTTCATCGAGGCACTCATCGCTGCCTCCTAACAAGCAGCAACCTAAATTGCCCTATCCTCCTCTCTCGCCAACCTTACAACCCAGTGCGTCTGCTGGGGGCAAAGGTCAGCAACTCATCCACTCATCCCACCCACCAATGCCACTTTGAACTCTGCTGGCAGACCAACACTGCATTTGCCTCCAGAATGTCCATTCATTTATAAACAACACATTTGCCATCCCTGACCTTATTATGGATGATTGCATTGACATCCTGGCTTTGACTGAAATTTGGCTCATCTTGCCCATTACTGAAGCCTTCCTCTCTGGCTATACTTTCCACCATCTGCTCTGCCCAAACCTCCACAGTGCCAGTGTGACCCGTATTACCATATGATACCTTGATCTTTCCCCTACTCTTTTGATACTTTCTCCTCCTTCAAGCACCTCACCTTGTTTCAACCCTCTCATCTCACCTTTAAGATCTTCATTGTCTACTGCCCCCCCCCAAGTCTTAAGCTAAGTTTCTCATCAAGATAACCTCCCTCCTTTCTTCCCTCAGTCTCTGCACTGAATGATTCCTTATCCTTAGTGATTTCAATCGTCATCTTGGCTCCCCTTGCCCTCTCGTCTTTGGATTCACTGATCTCTTGTCCTCCCCGAACCTTTCCCTCATTATTAACTCTCCTACCCATATTCGCGACCAACCCCTCAACCTTGCTATCTCCTGTGGCCTCTCTACTCCCATCGTCTCAATCACAGACAAGTCCATCTTCAACCACTTTCTTGTATACTTTAACACCAGCATCCCCCATACCTTAAAATCCTAGTTCATTCTGCGTCCATCTCTGGAAAAACTCTCTACCCCAAGCCACTTACAACTGCACTTTCTAAATCTCAATGGCCCAGCCTTTTGTCCTCCATTTGCCACAATACTTCTGCAGCTGTTGACCTGCTCAACCAATCCCTCACATCCACCTTTGATGCCCTTGTCCCAAGCACACCCATTATTCTCTCCCATTCTGGTTGATTCTCCCTGATATGGTCCCCATCTTCACTCCCTCAAGTCCAAGGGATGTAGAGCTGAGCGTATCTGGGAAACAAATGATTTATCTATCCATTACCAGACCTGGATGGACTACACCAAGCACTATTGGGCCTCTCTCTCCTCTGCCAAAACTGGCCACTACTCATCCTAAAGAGCAAAGTTAACCACCAGCTTCTTTACTCTACTACCAACTGTCTCCTGAAACCTCTCTCCCCTGCCCCCTCCACTCTCACCACCAACAAAAAGTGTGATCCATCTCATCCTTCCAACAATTATTTTGTTGTATTTATGTCAGTACTTTCTAAAGTTACAAAGCTTACAGTTAACTCTCAGATCCTGAAAGATTTGGTCTAATACATTATTGCCAGTATGGTTTTTGGCAGTAGCCACTGGTGATAACAGCCAGTCAAGCATTTGCATCTCCTAGTGATCCCATCATTGGTTTGCTGATGGTGTCTTTCGGGAAGAGCAGCCTGCACATGCACAATGTGTGCCAAAGTGAGGTGATTTGACCATTCTCTGCATATGTGGGGAACAGATGCCAATTGGAGAGCATGGAGCACCTCTCAGGCAGCCTGACATCCATCTCCCATTCTATTTCTTCTTCTGAACACAACAGCCTTGACAACCCTCATTAGAAAACCCATTGGCGCTAGTAAAATGAGCTGGGCAGGGAAAATAAATAATTAATGACATCTGGCTTAAAGGCTCATGAATGCCTTTGTTGGGGACTTGCTGTTCAGAATGCCCATAGGTCAGGAAATGGAGCGGCACTCTTCCCCGCCCCCTTTTGAATACCTTAAGTGTTAGTTTGGCTCAGTGGTGACACTCTCGCCTCAAGTCAGAAGGTTAGAAGTTCAAGGCCTACTCCATGTTTTGTGCACAATCTATGCTGACAATTCAGTGCAGTACTGAGGGAGTGCTGCATTGTCGGAGGTGCCAACTTTTGAATAAGATGTTAAACTGTGCCTCATCCATCTGTTCAATTGAATGTATCATAGCATCATAGTATCATAGTAGGTACAGTACAGGAGGAGGTCATTCGGTCCATTGTGCCTGTGCCAACTCTTTGAAAGAGCTTTCCAATTAGTCCCATTCCCCTGCTCTTTCCCCATAACTCTGTAAATTTTTTCCCTTCAAGTATTTATTCAATTCCCTTTTAAAATGTACTATTGAATCTGCTTCCACCCTTTCAGGCAGTACACTCCAGATCATTACAACTCGCTGCATAAAAAAATATTCCTTCATCTCTCCTCTGGCTCTTTTGCCGATCACCTTAAATCTGTGTCATTTGGATACTGACACTTCTGCCGCTGGAAACAGTTTCTCCTTATTTACTCTATCAAAACCGTTCATGATTTTGAACAATTTTAACAAATCTCCTCTTAACCTTCTCTGTTCTAAGGAGAACAACCCCAGCTTCTCCAATGTCTCCACATACTGAAGTCCCTCATCTCTGGTACCATTCTAGTAAATCTCTTCTGCACCCTCTCTAAGGCCTTGACATCCTTCCTAAAGTGTGGTGCCCAGAATTGAACACAATACTCCAGCTGAGGCCTAAACAGTGTTTTATAAAGGTTTAGCGTAACTTCCTTGCTTATGTACTCCATGCCTCTATTAATAAAGCCCAGGATCCCATATGCTTTTTTAACAGCCTTCACAATTTGTCCTGTCACCTTCAAAGATTTGTGTATGTGCACCCCCCAGTCTCTCTGTTCCTGCACCCCCTTTAAAATTGTACCATTTAGTTTATATTGCGTCTCCTCAATCTTCCTACCAAAATGTATCACTTCACACTTCTCTGCATTAAATTTCATTTGCCTTGTGTCTGCCCATTTCATCAGTCTGTCTATGTCCTCCTAAAGTCTGTTACTATGCTCCACATTGTTTACTACATTTCCGAGTTTCGTGTCATCTGCAAACTTTGAAGTTATACCCTCTATACCAAATCCAGGTCATCAATATATATCAAAAAGAACAGTGGTCCTAATGCTGACCCCTGGGGAATAGCACTGTATACTTCCCTCCAGTCCGAGAAACAACCATTCGCCAATACTCTCTACTTTCTGTCCCTTAGCCAATTTTGTATCCATGCTGCCATTGTCCCTCTAATCACATGGGCTTTAATTTTGCTAACAAACCTATTATGTGGTACTTTATCAAATGCCTTTTGAAAGTCCACATACACAACATCAACCGTACTACCCTCATCAATCCTCTCCGTTACTCCATCAAAGAACTCAATCAAGTTAGTCAAACACGATTTTCCTTTAACAAATCTGTGCTGACTTTCATTTATTAGTCCATACTTTTCCAAGTGCCAATTAATTTTGTCCGAGATTATTGTCTCAAAGTTTTCCCACCATGGGGTTTATCCCTCTCCTTTTTTTGAACAGGGGTGTGACATTTGCAATCCTCCAGTCCTCAGGAACTGTCCCCATATCTAAGGAGGATTGGAAGATTGTGGCCAGAGCCTTCACAATTTTCACCCTTACTTCCCTAAGTAACCTAGGATGCATCCCATCTGGACCGGGTGACTTTTCTACTTTGAATACTGCCAATCTTTTAAGCACCTCCTCTTTATCTATTTTTATCCTATCCAGTAATGTAAATGATTCCATGGTAGTATTTGAGGTAGAGGAGTCCTCCTGGTGTCCTGTCTCACATTCCTCCCTCAACTAAAACTACCAAAACAAATGAACTAGTTATTCATCTCACTGTGGGACTTTGCTGTGTTTGTTTGCCTACAAAGCAGGAGTGAAAGGTGCTATATAATGCAAGTCCTTTCTTCTTTCTTTATGAAGGTCCTGCCGTCTCCAAACAGGAGCTTCCAACACCTGTCCCTGGTTTGGTTGCATAATGGGATGAAGTCCTGAATTTGGCAGCAATCTAGTGGAACCGACTTGCATCATATTTTACTGTCTGGTATGCCCTATCTGCAGCTAAAAACAAATGCAGACATGACGTACTGCATTCTAAAACCAGCCCTGGTATGTCTGTTACAGGTTCAGGGAATTAGTATGTCAAAGAGAGATTTTTCACTTTGGCTCGCCCGGCGCATCCTGGGAACGCATGCTGGGAAATTGCACACCCCAGCCCGTAATTTTCCATCCATTAATTTTAAAATATATATCTTTGGGTCTTGATTGGGGTTGTCTTCAGCCACTGGTTGATACTGCCTTTCTTCTGCCTGCTCTTTGCCAAGGCTCCTTTACAGTGCAAAGTTGCAAGCTTTCCATGGGGAAATTGATGGATTGAGTGTCCTGGGAAAACAAGGCATCTGAGATCTGCATGATGCAATGGTGCAGTGGAGATTGGTGATATCTCCCACTGATTGGAAGGACTCAGTGGCATAAAAGTTCAAGGCAGCCAGTGACAGAACCACCCCTTTCTGACAAATGGTTTCCAGGTTTGGCTGCAGAGTTATGCACAGTTCTATGATGGCATCCAGGTTTCTTTGGGCATGTCCAGGTATGATGGCCTGGTCCACAAATACATAGTGCCAATGTAAGGGTGAGCCTTAAATGATCCCTATAGTTGTTACTTTGTTTGTTTTTTGTGAACCAAAGGTATCAAGGAATATGGGGCTAAGGCAGGTACATGGAGTTAGGTCACGGATCTGCCATGATCTCAGTGAATGGCGGAACATTCAGTGAGGGGCTAAATGGCCTGCTCCTGTTCATATTTTCCTATGTTCTTATGTTCCTAAAGCATCCGGTCTGACATGCCTTCTCTGATCCTTCTCTTCTATAACTTGAGAAAAAGGGATAGTCAGATAGTCAGAGGGAAGCCCACTACCACTATGCAGAAAGCAGGCTCAGGTAGCTGATAAAATCTAACTTTAACAAGTTCGCAGTAAATTAATTTCTTGAAAAACAGCGAAGCAGCCAAACAGGTTAATGGGTAAACAGCTAAAGAACAAAGAAGCATAAGTGTTTTGTGACAGTATCTCATGTGCCCTGAGCTGGCCTCAGCATCCCATAATGTACGGCAGTGGCATCTGATAAACAATGGCCCAACAGGCCTGCAGGTCTCATCATGATCTCTATAGCATCTGATCACATCTCTTAGAAACATCCCAAAGCACTTCACATATTATGCATTACTTTGAAGTGCAGTCATTTGTTTTGTAGGTAAACACAACAGTCATTTTGCACAGAGCAAGGTACCGCAAACAGCAATGAGATGAATAACCAGTTAATCTATTTATGGCGATGTTGTTTGAGAGAAGAATGTTGGCGAGGACACCAGGAGAACTCCTTTCTCTTCTTCAAACAGTGCCTTGGAATCTTTAGCGTCCACTTGAACCATTTGAATAGTTCTCGGTTTAATGTTTCATCCAAGGGTCGGTACCTCCGACAATCTAGCACTCCCTCAGCACTGCATTGGAATGTCAGCTTAAAGTGGGGCTTGAGCCCCTCTGATTCAGAGGCAAGGTGCCAGCAACAGAGACAAGCTGGCATTTTTGCGCAGTCATTAACCCATTTATAATAATGTGTTAAACAGTGTACTACCAGATGAAATTCAAACCCACGGTGTTTTACACAAAGATATATGAACGCTCTTCTTGAACACTCTTCTGAAAAGAGGGCTTGACAGGGTAGATGCTGAGAGGATGTTTCCCCTGGCTGGAGAGTCTAGAACTGGGGGACTTAGTCTCAGGATAAGGGGTTGGATATTTAGGACTGAGATGAACAGGAATTTCTTCACTCAGAGGGTGGTGAATATTTGGAATTCTCTACCCTAGAGGGCCATGGATGCTCACTCGTTGAGTATATTTAAGACTAAGATGGATAGATTTTTGGACTCTAAGAGAATCAAGGGATATGGGGATTGGGTGGGAAAGTGGAGTTGAGGTTGAAGATCAGCCATGATCTTAATGAATGGAGGAGCAGGATCGAGGGACCGCATGGCCTACTCCTGCTCCTGCTCCTTTTTCGTATGTTTTTTAGCTACAGAGTCATTCAAAAAAGTCCCACAGCTAACTCCCATTCTGGAGAACAAGACAGCAAGTGCAAACATCAATTGTAGTCTGCAGTTAACAACCATTTCTAACTCTCAATAGTTTCAGGACGGATGGATCTGAAATTTTGCCTTCAGACTATATTTGGTCAAATACATATAAATATGCCACTGTTACTTAGTGAGACTTTGGCTGGTAATGAAATCAAATCAGATCAACACAACCTGCCCATCACTTAAACAGTGTAGTAACAACATAAGTGGAAGTAATGTACAGTGAACAGTAAAGCTGTAATCTCATAGGGTTCAGAAGACAACATAAACCACGTGAATAAAACTTGAACACTTTATGAATATCATTTGAGTGTGGCGATTAGTTTCCATTAAACTCACTCTACCTGCAGCTTTATATACCTATATACTGTGAATGGAATGTTGGAATGTGTTGTTATTTTGATGAGGAGTCTGGGGCTTGTGGCATTCTCTATTGACTTTCAGTTTCTCAACATTTGCAGATTGTTATTACACCCCTTTGTGAGCGCTTACTGCATACTTACCAAAGGATAATCTGTTGTAGACTGAGGAAATTCCATACACAGTGTATATTATAACTAGTGTAATGATTGGTTAGGGGGTTACATTACAGATAGACATGTGTGGAGCCACAATATATGCCTGTAATTCATCCCCCAACCATCCACTGTTCTGCAAAATAGTTACCCTGCTGCTTTCTTCTTTCTGTTCATGAAAAGAAGGCAAGTGGGTCAGAGTAAGGTGACTGCATAGGTGGGGAGCTAATAGTAAAGAAGAACAGTAGGAGCGATTCAAGGGGATAAATTACTTATAGAATAGACCAGCACCAAGCACAATGTAAAGCACTGAATGAACTGAAGCATTGAAAAAAGAGACAGGTAGTGATTCAATAGGGAGTCGAAGGCTTGTTGCCAAGGAGGTGGAAATAGGCTGAACAGGCCCTGAACATCAAACTAAACAATGGGCAAGCTAACTGAGCTGAAAGCTGTTTTCTAGTTCTAACATTCCTGTGTTTTTGTGTACCTCATTTATATTATGTAAAGAATGCAAAGTTCTTTCTGCAACACAATTAAGTGGTTTTGATAACCATCATTAACTGCAGGAAAAAAGTTTGAGCAAATTATACACTGAAGAGAAATCCAGCATTTTGTAAAGAAAGAACTTGCATTTATATAGCACCTTTCGTGACCTCAGGATATCCCAAAGTGTTTTATAGCCAATTGAGTATTTTCTGAAGTGTGGTCACTGCTGTAATGTAGCAGCTAATTTGCAGACACCAATGTCCCACAAACAGTAATGATCATTTGTTTTCAGGTGTTGGTTGAAAGATAAATATTGCCCAGGACACCTCCCCTGCCCTTCTTCAAATAGTGATATAACATATTTTACTTCCACCTAAGAGGGTAGATGGGGCATTGGTTTAACATCTCCTCCGAAAACCAGCAACTCTGAAAGCGCAACATTCCCTCTGTACTGAACTGAACTGAAGTATCAGCCTAGATTATGTGCTCAAGTCTCTGGAGTGGGAATTGAACCTACAATCTTCTGGCTCAAAGACGAAAGTGTTACCACTGAGCCAAGTGATAGTCCACAAGCACATCTGGGCAACATTTATTTTTGTATTGTACTTGTGCCCTTTCATTTTCAGAGACATACCTCCCTGCCCACATCTCCCACAACTCTGTGCTTAAATCCCTTCAATCTGGTTTCCATTCTGCTCACATCACCAAAACCAGCTTGGTCAAAGTCACCAACAACATCCTTTGGAACTGTAGCTGTGGCACCTTTCCATTCATCATGTTTGATCATATCATTCTTCTCTACCGCTTTTTCTCTGTGGTCCAGCTCTACAGCTGGGTCCAGGAGCTCCTCATGAGCAATATGGTGAGCAGCATAAATGACCATAAAATGTGTGCGTCTAGAGCCAGCATCCTCCTGTTCACAGCATGGAGACACTCCATATCCCAGCAAAATGGTGGTTCCATCTGTTGGAGGTGCTGTGCATCAGTAGCAGCGGCTTATCGGGCTGCAGCCTAATTATAGCAGGCACTGAGCCCTGGATATAGCAGTGCATATTCTCATTCCCTGGCCACAGGTAATGCCTTCCAGCAGCTGTTGTACCAAATCGCCCGGTTTCCTCATCAGCTATATAATAGACTTCAGCATGGTAGAAGAACCTACACAGAGCAGCTTGTGAATTACAGTTAAAGATGTCCAAGACTAATGCTGTGTACCAAGCATATTCAAAACTAACTTCTTAATCCAGAGCTTCCTGTAAAGAGCTTCAACAAATAAATATACCACCATGAACATGACCTCCCCTCCAGGGTACTCAGCAACAGATCAATGTGGGCCCGAGTCCTACTACTCTGCAACTGGTTCCTCTTTTTGCAGAAATCCATCTAACAATTTGGTCTTGGACCTCAAACATGGACTAGAGAAAGTCTTTCTGTTGCATACCTCAGGGTCCTGAACCATGAAGAGCTGTTTCAACACCACAATTTTTTTTTTTTATTCGTTCATGGGATGTGGACATCGCTGGCGAGGCCAGCATTTATTGCCCATCCATAATTGCCCTTGAGAAGGTGGTGATGAGCCGCCTTCTTGAACCGCTGCAGTCTGTGTGGTGAAGGTTCTCCCACAGTGCTGTTGGGAAGGGAGTTCCAGGATTTTGACCCAGCGACGATGAAGGAACGGCGATATAGTTCCAAGTCGGGATGGTGTGTGACTTGGAGGGGAACGTGCAGGTGGTGTTGTTCCCATGTGCCTGCTGCTCTTCTCCTTCTAGGTGGTAGAGGTCGCGGGTTTGGGAGGTGCTGTCGAAGAAGCCTTGGCGAGTTGCTGCAGTGCATCCTGTGGATGGTACACACTGCAGCCACTGTGCGCCGGTGGTGAAGGGAGTGAATGTTTAGGGTGGTGGATGGGGTGCCAATCAAGCGGGCTGCTTTGTCCTGGATGGTGTTGAGCTTCTTAAGTGTTGTTGGAGCTGCACTCATCCAGGCAAGTGGAGAGTATTCCATCACACTCCTGACTTGTGCCTTGTAGATGGTAGAAAGGCTTTGGGGAGTCAGGAGGTGAGTCACTTGCCGCAGAATACCCAGCCTCTGACCTGCTCTTGTAGCCACAGTATTTATATGGCTGGTCCAGTTAAGTTTTTAGTCAATAGTGACCCCCAGGACGTTGATGGTGGGGGATTCGGCGATGGTAATGCCGTTGAATGTCAAGGGGAGGTGGTTAGACCCTCTCTTGTTGGAGATGGTCATTGCCTGGCACTTTTCTGGCACGAATGTTACTTGCCACTTATCAGCCCAAGCCTGGATGTTGTCCAGGTCTTGCTGCATGTGAGCTCGGACTGCTTCATTATTTGAGGGGGTGCGAATGGAATTGAACACTGTGCAATCATCAGCGAACATCTCCATTTCTGACCTTATGATGGAGGGAAGGTCATTGATGAAGCAGCTGAAGATGGTTGGGCCTAGGACACTGCCCTGAGGAACTCCTGCAGGTATGTCCTGGGGCTGAGATGATTGGCCTCCAACAACCACTACCATCTTCCTTTGTGCTAGGTATGACTCCAGCCACTGGACCGTTTTCCCCCTGATTCCCATTGACTTCAATTTTACTCGGGCTCCTTGGTGCCACACGCGGTCAAATGCTGCCTTGATGTCAAGGGCAGTCACTCTCACCTCACCTCTGGAATTCAGCTCTTTTGTCCATGTTTGGACCAAGGCTGTAATGAGGTCTGGAGCCGAGCGGAACCCAAACTGAGCATCGGTGAGCAGGTTGTTGGTGAGTAAGTGCCACTTGATAGCACTGTCGACAACACCTTCCATCACTTTGCTGATGATTGAGAGTAGAATGATGGGGCGGTAATTGGCTGGATTAGATTTGTCCTGCTTTTTGTGGACAGGACATACCTGGGTAATTTTCCTCATTCTCGGGTAGATGCCAGTGTTGTAGCTGTACAGGAACAGCTTGGCTAGAGGCTCAGCTAGTTATAGCTAATATAACCTGTATTGGGATTTTTTGGTCATTAAAGAAACATGAGAAAGACCAGGGGCATAATTTTAACTAGGAGGCAGGTTCTCAGTGGGGTGGGGGTCAATAATCGGATGGGAAACCCGGAGAAAGAAAATCATGCTGTTTCCTGCGCGATCACGAGTTAATTGGAGCCACTTAACTCTACATTCGTTTCCTCAAGCTGTGCAGCGGGCAGACTGCACACCCGTATGACAGGTTTAAAGCCCACTATTTAAAGGGCCACTCCAGCAATGCATTTTGAAGGATAAAGAGGAAAAAATGAAAGGGGGACGTCATAAAGCGAAATTAGCACCTAGATTTTCTGCCGTCGCCCTGGAGACATTACTGGGCGCAGTAAGAGGCAGGAGGGAGGTGCTATACCCAGCAGACTGCAGCAAGAAACCTGGTCATGTCACCAAGAAGGCGTGGCTGGAGGTGACAGACAAGGTGAGCAGCAGAAGCACGGTGCCCTGGTCGTGGCTTCAATGCAGAAAGAGGTTTAATGATCTAACCAGGTCAGGAAAAGTGAGTACAGTTCCTGATTCACCTGCATTTTGTGGTGAACAGTACCTCCCTCACACTGCCCTGCAAAGCCTACTCCATCACATCACTCCTCACACCCACTTAAGGCTCAGTCTTGACTCTTCTTCACTGCCCTCACCCCCCCATTTGTGCAGCCACCTCTCCCACTCACCCCAATCCTGATGCAATGTGAGCAATCTGTCTGATAGGCACCCTCTGATGCATCTCATTCATTGTCATCCTGACTCAAAGCAATGCATCCATCGGGTGACCACTTCACCCTCACACTCACACGACTGTACTTTCTCCACTTGTAGGAGAAGAGAGCGCAAAATGCAAGGGAGAGGTCGAGGACTGGAGGGGAGCATCCACAAATTGTGGCCCTCACAGAGGTGGAGGAGGAGGCCATGGATATAAGCCAAATGGTGGAATGCCTGGCTGCCGGGGATGCCGAGACTGGCACCCCGCAAACGTCTGGTGGCAGAACTTTAATATCTCTCACAGACAACGTGGATCTGTTGGACACCTCAGTGTGCTCATCACAACATTACTTCTGTGATGATCATTAATATTGCAGCATGTTCTCTTCCAGAGACGTCACGGATTGAAGACGTGGTCGAGGGCGATTCCTCAGAGGAGCTCTCTGCCTCTGAGGTCGCACCGTCACATCTTAGCGAGCCATCCACCAGCACAGATACTCACACCTCGGTGGGTCCTAGTAGGCAGGTAGTTGGGTTGTCACCTGGTGAATCAACACACACAAGTGAGCATGAGCAGACACTGGTGGCAGGGGCAGCGGTGGACAGTCCCCGTCGGTGGGCGCACTCCTCTCCAAACTCTGCTCAGCTTCGCACAGATGCTGAACCCCAGGGCCCATTCTTGAGAAGGAGAATGATAGAGGTACAGGAGCAAGGGAATGGAAAACGTGCCATACACACTCTCCACAATAGCGGAGAGGATGGAGGAGACCAACTCCATCGCTAGTGGATTGGCGGCGCAGGTAAGTGTGGAAATGTCTGCGATGAAGAGAATGGTAGCCTCCTTTGAGCTTCAAGCACGGCTCAAAAATGAGTCCATTCAGGCCCTGGCAACGGCTGCGTGGATTCAGGGCGAACTATAATCTGCTGCCTTAAACAGGCAGACAGAAACATTAGCACTGGCCTTACAAGGTTTCACACATGTCCTCCAAGCTATTGTCCAGCAGACTGGTAGGAGTGATGTGGCCCTGGCCCTGGAGAGGAATGATGGCGAAAGGGGACATGGAAGTAGGGATGCCACTCAAAGTGCTCCCATGTCTCACCCATTTCCCCCCCTCAACCGGTACCCACAATGCTGCCTCCTCTCCAGATGGCCGTGTCTGCCCCTGCACAGATGCAGGTGGAGCAGTCTTTGAGGGGCCCTCACAGGCTCCAAAACCCAGAGGTCATAGGCCAAAAGCATCTAAGCAGCCCAGACATGAATCTGAGCAACCTGCCACTACCTCTGTTGCAGCCACAGGGGATGCACCATATAGAATCATAGAAGTTACAACATGGAAACAGGCCCTTCGGCCCAACATGTCCATGTCGCCCAGTTTATACCACTAAGCTAGTCCCAATTGCCTGCACTTGGCCCATATCCCTCTATACCCATCTTACCCATGTAACTGTCCAAATGCTTTTTAAAAGACAAAATTGTACCCGCCTCTACTACTGCCTCTGGCAGCTCGTTCCAGACAATCACCACCCTTTGAGTGAAAAAATTGCCCCTCTGGACCCTTTTTGTATCTCTCCCCTCTCACCTTAAATCTATGTCCCCTCGTTATAGAAGCGGTAGGAAGAGGAAGTCAACGGTTTTGTAATCACCAAGGGTATGCACAAGGTTGTCTGACAGACTGTCATGTTTTTCATTTCTATTTGGTTTATGTTAACATTAAATGTTTTGATTCTCACCACCACTGCCACGTCTTGCCCATTCTTGAGTCCCTTTTGTGAAAGCGTCCTTACATGTGGTTGCTCATGGAAGGCGAGTTGATGCCACCCATTGGGTGTGTTTGCAATGGGTGTATGTGTCGTTGTACGACCGTTTCGTGCAACCTGGGGTGGGGGGGTGGGGGGGTGAGTGGGTGGGTGGGTGGTTGTGGTTGTGGTGGTCATTACAGCTGGTCTGAGTACTTGGCTGTAGTGACTTTGCAGATCTCCCTACAAGAATCTATCAAGTATGAGTGAGTCCCTGGCATGACGAGCAGCCAGATGAGACGCTGCTTTGCCGTTGGTTCACCCATCGTCGTCCTCCTCATCCTCCTTCTCCTCGTCTTCTTCTTTAATGTTGATGGTAGGTGCAACTGCATGTGGAACGCATGGGACCTCATCCTCGCCAGTGAGAACTGAAGGGCTCCCCCAGATCGATCCAGGCACTGGAAGCGCATCTTCAGCATTCCTATGGCTTGCTCTATGACAGACCTGATGGAGCTGTGACTGTCTTTGTACCGCTTCTGTGCCTCGCTGATGGGGTTCCTCGTAGGTGTCATGAGCCACATCTGCAGGTGATATCCCTTGTCTCCAAGAAGCCAGCCCTTAATTCTGTTTTGTGTGTGGCCGGGATGTTGGATTCGCGCAGAATGAAGGAATCATGGCAGCTGCCAGGGAATTTGGCACACACCTGCAGAAACCTCGTCTGGGGGTCGCAAACCAGCTGCGCATTGCTGGAGTGATATCCCTTTCTGTTGATGAAGATTCCTGGCTCACGTGGAGGTGCTCGGATTGCTATGTGTCTGCAATCAATTGCGGCCTGTACCCATGGGAAGCAAGCCAGAGAGTGGAAACCCACTGCCCTCTCAGTCTGGCTGATTTTGTTGATGGGGAAGTTGATGTAGTCGGATGCCTTGGCAAACAAGCCATTTGTGACCTGCCGTATACACTTACGGACAGAAGACTGAAGATCCTGGTGATATCACCAGTGGCATCCTGGAAGGATCCGTAGACGAAGAAGTTGAGGGCAGTGGTGACTTTAACTGTGATGGGCAATGCATGGCCACCAGGCCCAGTCGGGAGCAGTTCTGCATGAAGGAGCCTGCAGATGTCTGCAATCCACGTGGTGACTCAATCTGAGCCTTCATAGGCACTACTCCTCAGAGAGATCCAGGAAGCTCAGCCTCTGCCTGTAGACCCTCTCATGAGGATAGTGCCTCCTGTGACATCGGCCCCTCCGTTGTTCCCCTCTCTATTCCACTGCAGGTCCCTGTGGCGCATCTGTCTTGTGGAGCTGCAACTCCCAGAACTGCAAGCCTTGCCTGGCATGGATGGTGATGTGCCTCCTCCTCAGATGTAGTGCTGAATACATTCATTGTGTCCCCCATCCTGATGGTGTCAGTTTGAGGGGGTCCAAAATGCAGGCAAATATGTCTGAACAGAAGAATTCTGAAGGTGGACAAAGAAATCTGAGTCTAAATACTAAGAACTCCCAGCAAAAGATTTGTCTGAAAGAACTGCTTGCCCTGTTGCAAAAACTTACCTTTTTAACCCCATGTGTCAATTACTTGTTTAAATATCCAAATAGCTGCCGGCCGCCTCCATTTCCATGGTGTGTTTCAGAGGCCACGGGAGACACGTCCAGGCAGAGTTAAAATCCTTTGTCTGCCTCAATCCCCACAAATTTAATTGATTTAAGTACTTCAACTATCTTAATTTTCCCTTTAAATGTCATCTTGCCGGTTTTAATTACCGACGGGATTTACGGGTTTCTGAAGCGCCCGCACATCCAGCTGCATCTGGGTGAAACTCTTTCTTCGGCACGTTGGAGCCGGGACTCGTTCCCGCTCCCAAATTTACAATTTTTACTGCCGCCCCCCTCCACCCCGCCCCCAACCCACCCATTCTTCGGAGTTAAAATCATGCCTCAGGTGTCCTTTGCCTGTTTGCAGTGCGGTCCCAAAGGACTGTGTCCAGGCTGAAGTTGGCATCCACAGGACTTCTCGAGAATGGTATGGATCAGTAACTGGGACAAATGCCTCCTGTATCTTCCAATCAATACTTTGAGATCCCCTCAAAGCCATAATACCACACTAGTGGACATCCACCACCATATCCCATCAGTTAATCCATTGTTCAAGATGTTGAGTACAGCACGTGAGATCGTCAGATGAGTCCACCAGCAACATAATGTATTGTGTGAAAAGGAGCACCATTATACCTTAATGCTGTTTCAAGAGAGATTGGTTCAATGAGTAGCTCACATACCTTTACATGGATCTTGGGGCTGAAGTCCAAATAAAATCCATGATTTGACTAGGTACTCCTATGGCTTCTTTATGAGGGCTGCATGAGACACTTGGTTGAAAAGCTTGTGAAAAATGATGAAAGCAATGTGAGTGGATTTCCCTGAGACTCGCGCTGGTCTGCGATCTAGAATGAAGCCACAAATTGCTCACAAGAGCAAAGTCCAATCAGTTGGTTTCTAATTACTCTGCACCACAGCATGCCTATCCCATCACAAAAGGAGGGAGCTTTATGAAAAATGATTTGAGCTTTCAAGCTGGTTAGAAAGAATAGTGACTTGCGTTTTGGTGTCATAAATCAAAATACACACTTCTTATTAATGAATACAGTAAAGGAGCAGTGTATACCCATGGAAAAAGAATTATTTACAAGCAGAACAGTAGTTCTCTTACAACTGGCATTTGAAATTGTGGAATGTGACTGAGTGGAACATACTGCAACTGTACTCTCCTGCCCACCTGTGACCTTGCATTACCGAGGCAATGCAATGTATAGTTTGTCACTGTAGTTGATCTGAAAGGGAGTGTGACCAGGTGGATTAGATGTGTGCAAAGCTAAATTGAAATATGAATAAATAACTGAATCATTATTAAAAAAAGAGATGTGTAAGTGTACTTTACTCAAATTTAATAAAAGATCTTCTTTAAGAACTGTTGTACGTCTATGTTCTTTACAAATGTCCGTGAAAATATGGGCACTTTTTTGTAAAATTTGCCAGAAAGTTGCTCAGAACATATGATGGTGGTCTCAACAACAATTTACACTTATAGAGAGACTTTAACTGAGAGAAACTGCAACTTGCAATAACAAGGCATCTTTAGTGTAGAAAACTTACTGAGACATTTCACAGACAGATGGATCAGACAATATTGAGCAGGAATAGGGAGAAGCTTGAGGGGAAGGTAATGGGGAGTCTGGTCAACAGGGAGCTTTTGAAGAAATGTTGGAAGGTGGGGAGAGATGCAGCAAGGTGGAGGGGGTTTAGGAATAGAGTTCAAATTCCTTCCAAACTGAGGGAACAAATTGTCACTCAAGACTGATTTGACCATGGAACAGCATTATTGGTTTCTATGACTGCACCACTGCGCAATGAAAGCAGTGAATCTGGGTTGGGGGAGGGGAGGTTAGAAAATAATAGTCAAAAAAATAAACAAAGATAAAATTTCAACAAAAAAAAACCTCTGGCCATGTAGTAGCCAGTTTAACACAACTGTCTTTATTTATTCTATGTCGTTTTATCCATCATATCCAAAAAAAAATAATGTTAAATGGCCTAAATCGCATTTGGCACCGTCTATTTTATTTAAAATTGTTCTGGAAAGTTCAAAGGAAACATGCCTTGTCATTTCCTGTCCATGTATCTCTCATGTATTCTTTGCATGCGTCAATAAATCATATTAAATACCAATTATACTGCAAGTTATCCAATAACAATCAGGTGAACTCCCTGTCCCGTGGTGGAATGCAAACATTACTTGATATAGGAACCTACAAGGACCTGGAAATTCCCTAATAAGCCATCAGTCTCAAAAGCAGGTGTTTTCAATTTCAAATGGGCGAAGGAAGCACTGCGTTAACCTCAGATATACCAAAGAGCTGAAACTACACTCCAAAAAGGTCTGGAATTTTTGTTCATCATACTTTTATCTCTGATTTATTTATGGCATTCAGCCACTGTGTATCCAGTTATATATAGTTACTGCCTGCTTAATTGATCTGCATTATTTACAGCATTTTAAATCTTTTTCAGAAAGTAACTTCTTTCTTGAATCTATAAATTACTAATGTACCAAAGAATATTCTTACATGATAAAATGTCTCTTTAAGCCCCGGAGGACAGCAAATTGTAGAGTTTTCCTATGCTTAGTTCATTATTTATAATTTTATAATTAGTAAATTTATGATGTTTGGTGATTATGCTAGTTTTCATTGATATTGACTATGTATTCCTGTAAGGGGAAAACACACAACAACTTGGATTGGCTGAAATGGTAGTTAATGGTACTGCTAGAAAATAAATCAGAGGATTACATTGGCTGTCTTAAATCATATATTACACATTACTGACACAGTCTTGTATGAGCTTTATGTCGTATATCACATTGTTTTTTCTCACAAATTACTCAGTTATTTGAAAGCTCCATCAAATGCAGCTAAATAAAATGGAAGTTATGAGCCAGCAACACAGTAACGTATAAATACCAATTTGCCAGTTGGTAGGGCAACATACAGACCTTTTTAAACCAGAGTTTGCCTTATGTTAGCTTTCTTCCACATAAGAAAGTAATTTTAGAAAACGACCCTTTGGAAGTTATGTTGTGATTTGTGCACTGAGAGAATAACCTCTTTTTCATAAATGTTTATTCTGGCTGCCATGGTAGCATAGACGATTGTTCCACCAATGCATTATGCCTCAGAGTAGTAGGATGTGGGATCATGCTTCAGTTCGACACCAGGCAAGTTGACAATCTCAGCTGAGCCATCAGGGAGAAGTATTGAGCAGACATGTCTGCACTTCCCCCATGGAGAAAGAAGGAACAACAAAATCTTGGAGGATAAGTGACCAAGATCACTGCCAAGTGACAACTGGTGCCCAGTGAGGATTGTGTTACTCTCTAGTTCATTTCTAAAAATAAAACTATTGACAATAACTATCAGGAATTTATAGCCGGCATTTGAAGTTTATCAATGAGGGATGTGGAGTGCCTCACAGACCTGTCCACAATTTTAGGTGTTATTATATTCTTATGTATAAATGAGTACATAAGAATATAATAACACCTACAATTAATAATGTTATAATGGAGTAATTGTTTTTGGTTTAAAGCACTATTTAATTTGCATCTGTCAGATCAGACTGTTCGATGTTAATTTATTACAATGAACAAGCATATATATATTATCACTACAATGAATTGTCACTCACTGGGGAATGACATAACTTTATATCCATGTATAACTTACCTGCTCTGTGGCTATTAAAATTCCTAAATACCTGCTGGTTAAGGACCATGTGGTAATGTTGAAAAACAAAACTTTATCACCGGTCTGGATTACTTTACCCCACATTACAGTAACGCTTGAGCTTACGGCATACTAAAATACAACTTATTTTACAGATTATGCTATGTCCCTATACTTTACAAGTTACACATAGTTCAGTACCCCTCTAGTATCTTCATTCCAGTGATGTACTAAGCCCCATCTGGTGCCTGAAAGTTTCAATAATTAAATTTCCTTACCGCTTGCTGAATTAGTGATCGGATGGGGTTGTTGGTATGCTTCTTAACCGTAGACTTTCAATTGTGGCCTCTTGCGCATCCCCAATTTTCTTCGCTCCACCATTGGCGGCTGTGCCTAGGCCCGAAGCTCTGGAATTCTCTCCCTAAAACTCTCTACCTCTTTCTCCTCCTTTAAGACACTCTTGAAAATCTACCTCTTTGACTAAGCTTTTTGTCACCTGTCCTAGTATCTCTTTAGGTGGCTCCTGCACTTCCTTGCTTGCCTCTCCCTGAACATTCTCTCATCCTTGGTTGCTAACTCCTGCAGTCGTTGCTGTTCCCTTTATTTTCATATATCTTGTTTTCCCTTTGCTGACGTCACTTTTCACCCATGCACACACTCACACTCACTCTCGAGACAGGGGGAGGTTTTGCTCTTTCCCTCAGCTCAGCTGATTGTCATGAGCTACCTTTATGCCAGATTTCTCATGCCGAACGATGTGCATTTGCCCATTAGCTGCTCAGCACTGTTACGTATGGAATAAATAGAAATTAGATACTTAACTTATATCCTTACATGTACTAGAAAAAGACTCACTGAGCAATGTTAGACTTTGCACAATTGGCCTGGCATGAGCAAGTTACAAGTCACAAGTGGTATATTTCTTGAAACACCACTGATCTGAGGAATCTCAATACAATTTGCATGAATGAAAGTTTAAATAAATTTATATGAAGTATATTAAATAGTATATTAAAATGTATTCATGTAATGTGTGCATAAAATGTTCCAGGCATAAACTCTGCATGGAATAAACATTTTAATATAATGTGTGCAATTGATTTATTTAGGTGCAATTTTTTAGAAAGAATTTTATATTTGTGTGAAGTCAGTTTCTCTGCTAGGCAAAAGTTTGTGTTTACTTTAGTTAGTGTGAAAGTTTTTAAAGCATTTAGAGTTAGTCACCTAAAGGCATGATTTTAAATGGGAAACGGGTTGGTTGGGGGCGGGGGAGGCAGTAAAAATGTTTAAAATCTAAAACCCGCCCCAACCTTCCTCCACCCCGCCCACTTCCGGTTTTCATGGAGGCAGAATGAGAGGCGCGCGACCAATCCACTCTCGGGAGGCAGGTTGGTCAGAAAAAGCTTTCAAGGAGGCTGTGGGCCTCCATTTTGACAGGTTTTAAAATTTTTAACCCCTGTGGCCAGTATTCCTGGGCCTTCTACTTCACGCCACGTGAGAGGAGGTGAGAAGGCCCAAAACTTCAGGCAAGTGCCTTTTTTTTATTTGTTCATGGGATGTGGGCATTGCTGGCGAGGCCAGCATTTATTGCCCATCCCTAATTGCCCTTGAGAAGGTGGCGGTGAGCCGCCTTCTTGAACCCAGGCAAGTGGAGAGTATTCCATCACACTCCTGACTTGTGCCTTGTAGATGGTGGAAAGGCTTTGAGGAGTCAGGAGGTGAGTCACTCGCCGCAGAATAGCCAGCCTCTGACCTGCTTTTGCAGTCCGTGTGCTGAAGGTTCTCCCACAGTGCTGTTAGGTAGGGAGTTCCAGGACAACGTGCAAGTGGTGTTGTTCCCATGTGCTTGCTGCTCTTGTCCTTCTAGGTGGTAGAGGTCACGAGTTTGGGAGGTGCTGTCGAAGAAGCCTTGGCGAGTTGCTGCAGTGCATCCTGTGGATGGTACACACTGTAGTTACGGTGCGCCAGTGGTGAAGGCAGTGAATGTTTAGTGTGGTGGATGGGATGCCAATCAAGTGGGCTGCTTTGTCCTGGATGGTGTTGAGCTTCTTGAGTGTTGTTGGAGCTGCACTCATCCAGACAAGTGGAGAGTATTCCATCACACTCCTGACTTGTTCCTTGTAGATAGTGGAAAGGCCTTGGGGAGTCAGGGGGTGAGTCACTCGCTGCAGAATACCCAGCCTCTGACTTGCTTTTGTAGCCACAGTATTTATGTGGCTGGTCCAGTTAAGTTTCTGGTGACCCCCAGGATGTTGATGGTGGGGGATTCAGTGATGATAATGCTGTTGATTGTCAAGAGGAGGTGGTTAGACTCTCTCTTGTGGGCCTGGAGGAGTAGGAATGCTTCCACCAGGCCCAACAAGTCTACCTGCAAATACGATAGTCCGCCACCCCCCCACGATCTCCGACCCCCATGATGACCCCCGACCCCGACCCCCATGATCTCCGATCCCGGAAGTACAGGATGTCCTTATGATTTTGACGTTAGGAATTCTTTTTTTTTTGACGATTTCCTGCCTAACAGGCTGGCCTATTTGACAGGCTGGCTTCAGTCGGACGGGAGAAGAAGGTAAAGGACATGAACGGGTAAGTGTTAGATGGGGTGGGGGGGGGTATTGGAGATCATCGGGTGGGGGGGCTCAGTCAGTGGGGGGCGTCAGTCATCAGGGGCTGATTCCCCCCACTCTGGTGACTGACTCCCCCGCCCCCGATGACCCCTCGATGACTGACTCCCCTGATGGCTAAGCCCCCCCACCGATGACCCCCCTGATGACTGACCCCCACTAATGACTAAACCCCCTGATGACCACCAATGTCTGACCTCCCCCTCCGATGACTAAGCCCCCCTCCCCGGTGAACCTCGCACCCCCCCCCTCCCCCACCATCTAACACTTACCTGTCCATGTCCTTTTCCTTCTTCTTCTCCCATCCGACTGAGGCAAGCCTGTCAATCAAGCCGGCCTGTTAGGCGGGAAACCGTCAAAAAAAAATAAAAGATGTCTTTACGTCAAAATCATAAGGACATCCGGGAAACCTGTACTTTGGGGTTTCCTGACACGAATTACCCCCCCAGCCCCACCCTGCTGTACCCCCAATAAAATCATACCTTAAATGTTAATTAGTACAGGATTCTTAGCTTAATATGTTGAAAATGACACAAAAAGTGAATGCATTGGGTGGGAGGTCTGACAACCAAGGGTAGGAGGAAGTTTGGACCGGGAGCAGGGGATGGTTGCAATGTTGGAGGTGAGGCATTGTGTTAGGGTGTGGATGGCTTGCGCTGGGAGGTTTGGATAGTTGATGGTGGAGGTGGGGGTGGGTGGGAGGAGTGGCCGAGGCCGATGGTGGACAGGGTACACAATTTTTAGCAATGAGATGGGAAGGAAGAGGGAGCAGGTGGGCCGTTATAGTTGGCTTGAAGTAGAAAGTTGGGGCCGATTGGAATTGGCGGGGGCAGGGGGGTGGGATCACTGGAGGCCTGAGAACTTACCAGGCGAATGAAAGCAGAAGGGGGAGGAAACCAGGCAGCTAAGCTGTAGCCCGAAATGAAGGAAAGCTGGCAGGATTGGTGGTGGACAGGAAAGAGGGGGAGCTGGTGACGACTGACCTATGATGGTGATTCTGGTTACTTGTCTGTTACTGGTTTGGTTTTCCTTCTCTCTCAATGGGGAATTGCCTAACTTTTGCTCAGCATTTCTTTCTAATGGCCCAGCCAAGATTGGGAAGCCACCTTGTGGAGAACTGGGATATGATGAGATGTGATGCTTTGGTTCAATGATGTGCCATGCTGTCATATTAATCAGAATAAACTTTTATGACTAACAGATATAATAGTTTGGTAGTTACTCAGTGTACAGAGTTGCAAATCGTAAGATTTCTAAGCAGTCGTTTTCTAAGGTTACTTCCTTACGTGGGCAAACATGACTTTCAAGCTGACATATTGATTAAAAAAGATCCAGCCATACCCTCTTATCAAACAACTTCTGTAAATGCCTTTCATATAAGCTGGGGCACAAGTAGTTCTCCTGTATTTAGATGGCTTAAGGCTTAGTTACATAGTAAGTTATTATTGTACCATATTTTTGTCCTGTGTCAACACAAAGAACAAATAAGAAAAAAGGCCTGAAATCCCAGTTTATCCATAGTTGGGTGGATTCATCATAACGAAACCAAAATTGGGCTTTGTTAGGGCTGGGCTTGGATTTACCAGCAAAACGAAAACTTGGAACTGAGCTTTCTTTTTGCTTTAACCTTTGAAATCCCACTCATCATGGATTTGCTCTGATTCCATTTGGGTTTTGTTTTTTTTTGCAGGCTTGGCTATTTTGGGAGCAATCCTGAATATTTACACTATACTCCTGGAACCAGAATCTCCTTGAATTTGAAAATGTTCTTGTTTTAAAAGTACAGGACAACCAGGGTATCAGCCATTCATCTTCACCTCACACAAAAAACAATTACTGGCATAATATCATGTTCATGCACTCCTTATTCATCGGGAATTTGGCACCTTAAAAAGGCACAGCTGTAGACTTAAACACACAGTACAAGTAACGAGGTCTTCTCCGAAATCACGTCTGGGAAAACTACAAAGTACAAATAAGGCAAGGCTTTTTTTTGAAGCACAAGTTGCTGGCTTTACAAGTGCAATCATTTTTCACACAGGTCTTGAAACTTGAAACTGCTTCACAGGCCTGATGTTGGGCATGTGCTCATGGCACGATTCTGTTGAACAATAACAGCTTATTATTTTTAAGATGCTTGGGGACCAAGGGTGTATCACAGCAATTTCTATCAGACACCTGCAACCAAGCTATAGATGCAAATGCAATAAATCTAGGATAATAGATAGTTAGTAATGAGCTGCAAGGCTGCAATTCAGGCTGGGGGTGGTTCTGTTTATGTAATAAATACACACTGAATTGTTCATTTAATTGGTGCCAAAGTTTAACAATAATAATAACTTTGCATATCACGTGATGTTGTGTCCTTTCAGGCTCAACTAAAAATGCACAGTAAATCAATGAGCGTCTGTGAGGGAAAGATGTAGGGTCCAACCAATGTTTGGTTGGACCCTACATCAGAGTTTTATCTTTCTCTGTCTCTGGCACAGTGATAGGACTCTCGCCTCTGAGTCAGAAAGTTGTGGGTTCAAGTCCCACTCCAGGGACGGTCTGAGAGAGTGCTGCACTGTCGGAGATGCCGTCTTTCGGCTGAGATGTTAAACCGATATTTATCCCTCAAGCTGACAGAGTTTTTTAATGAGGTAACAGAGAGGCAATGCAGTTGATGTGGTGTACATGGGCTTTCAAAAGGTTTTTGATAAGTGCCACATGGTAAGCTTGTCATCAAGATTACGGCCCATGGAATAAAGGGGGCAGTAGCATCATGGATACAGAATTGGCTAAGTGACAGGAAACAGACAGTAGTGGTGAACAGTTGTTTTTCAGACTGGAGGGAGGTGTACAGTAGTGTTCCCCAGGGGTCGGTTTTGGGACCACAGTTTTTCTTGATATATATTAATGACTTGGACTTGGGTATAGAGGGCACAATTTCAAAATATGCAGATGACACAAAACTTGGAAGGGTATACAGTGAGGAGGATAGCGATCGACTTCAAGAGGATATAGACAGGCTGACGGCATGGGCGGACACGTGGCAGATGAAATTTAACACAGAAAAGTGCGAGGTGATGCATTTCGGTAGGAAAAATGAGGAGAGGCAATATAAACCAAAGGGCACAATTCTAAAAGGGGTAAAGGAACAGAGAAATCTGGGGATATATGTACACAAATCATTGAAGGTAGCAGGGCAGGTTGAGAAAGCGGTTAAAAAAGCATACTGGATCTTGGGCTTTATAAATAGATGTAAGGAATCTTACAACACCAGGTTATAGTCCAACAAATTTATTTTAAAATCACAAGCTTTCGGAGATTATCTCCTTCGTCAGATGAATGAATGAAAAGGTTCTCAAATCGCATATCTTATACGATGTTGGGACAGCATCACACCAATCAAAAGGTGTCGTTGTTATTCAAACAGGCCAGTCACGGAGAACAGCACGTCCCAGTACACTCGATATACATTGTGTCTTTTACACAGGCAGGCAGAAAGAAACTCAAAATGGCAGAGAGAGAGAGAGAGAGAATTTTTAAAAACATATAAATTTTTTCCCCCTTTTTGCTGGTGGGGTTACGTGTAGCGTGACATGAACCCAAGATCCCGGTTGAGGCCGTCCTCATGGGTGCGGAACTTGGCTATCAACTTCTGCTCGACGATTTTGCGTGACTGGCCTGTTTGAATAACAACGACACCTTTTGATTGGTGTGATGCTGTCCCAACATTGTATAAGATATGCGATTTGAGAACCTTTTCATTCATTCATCTGACGAAGGAGATAATCTCCGAAAGCTTGTGATTTTAAAATAAATTTGTTGGACTATAACCTGGTGTTGTAAGATTCCTTACATTTGTCCACCCCAGTCCATCACCGGCATCTCCACATCATTTATAAATAGAGGCATAGGGTACAAAAGCAAGGAAGTCATGATGAACCTTTATAAAACACTGGTTCGGCCACAACTGGAGTATTGTGTCCAGTTCTGGGCACCGCGCTTTAGGAAAGATGTGAAGGCCTTAGAGAGGGTGCAGAAGAGACTTACTGGAATGATTACAGGGATGAAGGACTTTAGTTACTTGGATAGACTGGAGAAGCTGGAGTTGTTCTTGGATCAGAGAAGGTTGCGAGGTGATTTGATAGAGGTATTCAAAATCATGAAGGGACTAGACAAAGTAGATAGAGAGAAACTGTTCCCATTAGCGGAAGGGTCAAGAACAGAGGGTATAGATTTAAGGTGATTGGCAAAAGAACCAAAGATGACATGAGGAAAAACTTTTTTACACAGCAAGTGGTTAGGAACTGGAATTTTTTTTTATTCGTTCATGGGATGTGGGCATCGCTGGTGAGGCCAGCATTTATTGCCCATCCCTAATTGCCCTTGAGAAGTGGTGAGCCGCCCTCTTGAACTGCTGCAGTCCGTGTGGTGAAGGTTCTCCCACAGTGCTGTTAGGAAGGGAGTTCCAGGATTTTGACCCAGCGATGATGAAGGAACGGCGATATATTTCCAAGACGGGATGGTGTGTGACTTGGAGGGGAACGTGCAGTTGGTGGTGTTCCCATGTGCCTGCTGCTCTTGTCCTTCTAGGTGGTAGAGGTCGCGGGTTTGGGAGGTGCTGTCGAAGAAGCCTTGGCGAATTGCTGCAGTGCATCCTGTGGATGGTACACACTGCAGCCACTGTGTGCCGGTGGTGAAGGGAGTGAATGCACTGCCCGAGTGGGTGGTGGAAGCAAATTCAATCATGGCCTTCAAAAGGGAACTGGATATGTACTTGAAAGGAAAAAATTTGCAGGGCTATGGGGATAGGGCAGGGGAGTGGGACTAGTTGGATTGCTCTAGCATAGAGCCAGCGTGGACTCGATGGGCCAAATGGCCTCCTTCCATGCTGTATCCCTTCCATAATTCAATGATTCCAATCAACATCCAAAACAGATTATCCGGTCATTTATCTCATTGCTGTCTGTGAGAGCTTGCTGTGTGCAAATTGGCTGCCGTGTTTCCTACATTACAACAGTGACTACACTTCAAAAGTACTTCATTGGCTGCTGCATTTGTCTACAAAACAACAATAACTTCAAAAAGTAATTAATTGGATGTGAAGTGCTTGGGGATATGCTGAGGATGTGAAAGGTGCTATATAAATGCAAGTTCTTGCTTTGTCACTTGTTGATTATTCTGCCATAGTAAAGTCATTGTTCTTCCAGAGTAAAGTAAATCTGCTGCCACTGGGATTGACAGGTGTCCTTTGCTTTAAAGAAACTACTTTCAATATTCTCAACAAATATACATTTTATTGAGAAATAAAAACTCCATGGGAAGAATGATCCACCCGTGGCTAACTAAAGAAGTTAAGGATAGTATTAGATTAAAAGAAAAGGCCTATAATGTTGCCAAGAAGAGTAGTAATCCTGAGGATTGGGAGAGTTTTAGAAACCAGCAAAGGACGACCAAAAGATTGATAAAAAGGAGAAAATAGAATATGAAAATAAACTAGCAAGAAATATAAAAACAGATTGTAAGAGCTTCTACAAGTATGTAAAAAGGAAGAGAGTAGCAAAAGTAAACATTGGTCCCTTGGAGGTTGAGACAGGAGAAATTATAATGGGGAATCAGGAAATGGCAGATGCGTTAAACAAATATTTTGTATCTGTCTTCAAAGTAGAAGATACAAAAAACATATCAGAAATAGTGGGGAACCAAGGGTCTAATGAGAGTGAAGAACTTAAAGTAATTAACATTAGTAAGTAACACAAGTAGAGAAAAAATACTTGAGAAACTAATGGGACTAAAGGCTGATAAATCCCGCGGACCTGATGGCCTACATCCGAGGGTTCAAAAAGAAGTGGCTGCAGAGATAGTGGATGCATTGGTTATGATCTTCCAAAATTCCTCAGATTCTAGAACGGTCCCAGCGGATTGGAAGATAGCAAATGTGACTCCATTAGTCAAGAAACGAGGGAGAGAGAAAACAGAGAACTTCAGGCCAGTTAACCTGACATCAGTCATTGGGAAAATGCTGGAATCCATTATTGAGGTAGTGGTAGCAGGGCACTTAGGACATTATAATGATTACGCAGAGTCAACATGGTTTTATGAAAGGGAAATCGTGTTTGACAAATTTATTAGAGTTTTTTGAGAAGGCAACTAATAGGGTAGATAAAGGAAAAACAGTGGATGTAGTATATTTGGATTTTGAAAAGGCATTCAATAAGGTGCCACGTAAGAGGTTGTTACACAGATAAGGGCTCATGGGGTTGGGGGTAACATATTAGCATGGATAGAGGATTAGTTAACGGATATAAAACAGAGAGTAGGGATGAACGGGTCATTTTCAGGCTGGCAGGCTGTAACTAGTGGAATGCCGCAAGGATCGGTGCATGGGCCTCAGCTATTTACAATCTACGTTAATGACATAGATGAAGGGACCGAGTGTAATGTATCCAGGTTTGCTGACGATACAAAGCTAGGTGGGAAAGTAAGCTGTGAGGATAGTAAGTGAGGATAGCTGTGAGAAAGTAAGCTGCAAAGGGATACAGACAGGTTAAGTTAGTGGGCAAGAAGGTGGAAGATGGAGTATAATTTGGGGAAATGTGAGGTTATTCACTTTGGTAAGAAGAATAGAAAAACAGAATATCTTTTAAATGGTGAAAACTTATTAAATGTTGGTGTTCAGAGAGACTTGGATGTCCTCGTACAAGAAACACAAAAGTTTAGCATGCAGATACAGCAGGCAATTAGGAAAGCAAATGGAGTGTTGGCCTTTATTGCAAGGGGGTTGGAGTACAAAAGTAAGGAAGTCTTACTACAATTGTACAGGGCTTTGGTGAGACCTCACCTGGAGTACTGTGTACAGTTTTGGTCTCCTTATCTACGGAAGGATATACTTGCCTTAGAGGCGGTGCAGCGAAGATTCACCAGATTAATTCCTGAGATGAGAGGGTTTTTGAGGCGAGGTTGAGTAGAATGGGCCTATATCTCTGGAGTTTAGAAGAATGAGAGGTGATCTAATTGGAATATTTAAGATTACGAGGGGGCTTGACAAGGTACGCGGAGAGGTTATTTCCCATGGCTGGAGAGTCTAGAACTAGGGGGCACAATCGCAATCAAGGGCAATTAGGGATGGGCAATAAATGCTGGCCTCGCCAGTGACGCCCACATCCCATGAACGAATAAAAAAAAAGATACGGGGGTCGGCCATTCAAGACTGAGATGAGGAGGAATTTCCTCACTCAGAGGGTTGTGAATCTTTGGAATTCTCTACCCCAGAGGGCAGTGGATGCTGAGTCATTGAATATATTCAAGGCTGAGATAGACAGATTTCTGGACTCTAGGGAATCAAGGGATCGGGCAGGTAAGTGGAGTTGCGGTCGAAGATTAGCCATGATCTGATTGAATGCTGGAGCAGGCTCGAGGGGCCATGTGGCCTACTCCTGCTCCTATTTCTCATGTTCCTATACTGAATGCCATGAAAAACCCAATCTCAGCTCTTCTTACTATGTGCATTATTTTTAATTGCAGCACCCTATTTGATTGCTCGAGATTCTTAAGTACCATTTGTCTGCCAATATTTCTTCTGTATGCTCTACCTGCGTGAGGTAGAGCATACAGAAGAAATATTGAACGTGATTATTTAAATAAACTGTAAGATTTGTTGCCAAGATTGATTACCAATCATTTATTTGTGTAACACTCTGCTGTGCAGTCTCCAAATCCAACTTCCAGCAGTCTTTCCTGCAGCATACTGTACAGCACATGACTTAACACATTCTTACTCTGTGATATTTCACGGGACACAGTAATAACGTTTGAATTTAAAATAAAGAGACCATTCCCTCATTCATTTATAATGTTACTTCGCTCATAATTACAGCCCTAATGGAGAAATTATAATGATTCTTCGAAAAAAAGGGACGAGGATGTGGGAAATGGGGCCCTTTTTATTTCAAGGGAACTCGTTTAGCTGCATAACCTGTTTAACTGCAAAATAACAGCAGGCCTCAACATTATAATATCATCACTTCACTGTGACAGAGTGATGGACGCTACTGTCTAAAGGAAAACTGCAAGTAGTGGAAATTTTGAAGTAAAAACAAAAAATTCACAGCACATTGATCATCATCTGGAAGAGAAAGATAGGGTACTTCATCAGGGTCAGTTCCGATGAAGGATTACACCAGAAACATTAACTATCTTTCTCTTTCAAATTCCATCCTACCTGCTGTGCATTTCCTGTTTTTATTGCTGCCTGGAGCTTTGTTTTATGTGGATTGGCATTTTAGTTGTTTTGAATTCAGTTGCGAGCAAATAGGACGAATTAAGTGGAACAAATTAATGGAAGTTTTGATTTTAATGGATCTATTTTCTCGTAAAATCAGTAAAATTAAAATCCCCATGAAAATCAATGTCATAGAGGAATTATACTGGATATAAAACTAGTTTATATTAAGTAACATTTCTATGTTCAGTAGGGACTGGACATGCAAAGTACTTTACAGTGCTTACAATTTCAAATTTGTACTACGAGTGTGTGATTACAGCTTGGTGAATAAAATATGTTATTTCCATATCATAAAATCAAAATGTATCCCTTTCACCTTGTGCTGTTCACCTTGGGATCTCAGGAATGAGCGAAAGGGGTGCAAGTGGGTGCTGCTCACCCTAATGCCATAGATCATGACAAGTGCATGAAATCTGCATTCTAAAGCTGTCAGCAGAGATCGTGCTTCTGTTGAAAAAAATAATTATCTGGTTATACTGGTGATGTTTTTTTTTTGCTGTGGAGTGATCTTGTGTAGTTGATGAATGTGCAATCTGTTCCTGCAACAGAGAGACCAAAAATGACTTGATATTTAACTGTGATAAAGATAGGCTTGCTCTTCACTTGTGGACTTGATTACTTTATTTCCATTCAACAAAATAGATTGACTTTTGACTTGAAGTCCATGCACTTAGGACAGGTCTGTCTTCCTCAATGTTAAGTAATCATACATTGAAGGATGAGCTATTCCCTTTTCTTTCCATCCCCACTTTGGGCAGAAGCTTATTATGTATGCTGTAGCGTAGTTGTTATGTAACTGGACTAGTAATCCAGAGGCCTGGATTAATGCAGGAAATGTCAGTTCAAATCCAGCCTTACCAGCAACGCTCATATCCTGAGAATGAATAATATAAAAAAAAGTAAGGCATGTACCCATGTGATCGAGTCTAGCCTCAGACATTGGCTGGTCACGTACCATCATGATAGTGAGAAAATCATGGTGGAATACACAAAATGGCCATGCAGCTGTGCAATTGGACAAAATGGCCTCCTGCAAATGTTAAATAAATTAGCTACATCATTAAATAAATTTAAAACAGAAATAGACAGTTTCCTGGAAGTAAAGGGAATTAGGGGTTATGGGGAGCGGGCAGGAAATTGGACATGAAGCTGAGTTTGGATCGGTCAAGGCCCTGTGGGTGGCGGAGCGGGCCCAGGGGCTGAGTGGCCGGGTCCTGCTCCTACTTCTTGTGTTCTTTAGATTTGAGGTTAGGATCAGATCAGCCATGATCTTATTGAATGGCGGAGCAGGCTCGAGGGGCCGATTGGCCTACTCCTGCTCCTATTTCTTATGTTCTTATGTTAAATAGCTGCCATTTTTAAGCGCAATCATTATGTTGAGGTGCAAAGGAGTATTTAATTTCCTTGCATTTGTGCACTAACTTTTCTTTCTTTTCACAGTGGACTCAAACCGGAACCTGAAGTAGGCTCAATTTGATTTTTTGAATAGATTGAAAGATTTTGGGTTTGGATTTCACTTCAGCATTTGGACCAGTTACTAAATCAAAGGAAACAAAAACATTGTGCTTTCTTAGATCACTGTGCCTTATCTGAATGAACACCAAAACACCAGCCATACATTACGGACTGTGAAAGGGGCCTGAGACCTTGGTGACACTCCTGGAGTAACTTACTTACACTTGAAAATCCTACACCTTCTCGGTTTGAAAATAAATCCTCGCGTAGGTCAACAACCTGCATTGCAACTTTAGCTTCATTATGCCATAAAACTACTCCTTTCTTTCATACCCTGGCCTAACAGAGCAAGGAAATACACTTTTGCATCTTCAGCCAGTATGTTAGTGAAAATGATGTTTCATCAGTTCTTGTGGTTTCAAACTGGGATGAAATGTTTATGATGCACTAAATCTAAGCAGTCTTTTAGTGTCAGCCAGCATTAACCCAAAATGTGAACATGCATCAATAATTCAGGTACCATTCCTCCCCGAAGCCCGGCTGGCTGGTTGAGTGAGGCGGCCAGTGATGGAATGTGCAGTAGATAGATCACATTCAGATCCATATGGATGCATTTTGCACAGACTGTAGAGTGTTTTAACTCTGTGAGGTATTCTACCTTGTAGACATGACTGATGAGACTGCACATGTATGCCCATTACAAATGAGTGCTGGGCACGGGTAGGAACTTAAATCCACTTAAACTGTGGTGCAAATTTCTGGAAGGTGGGGGTGGAGATTTGGACGCATTTCCTTTAGTTAGCAGACATAAACTGTAAAATCTCAATTGTATCTCAACAAAGGGTCAGAAGTCAAACCTGCTTCCATTAATAAATAAATGGTTGCTTTAATTTATTTTTTACTTGCTTGAATCCTTTTTTCTTTTCCCTTTTTCACAGATGTGTTAAGGGGGAATTCTGTAGATTATGGCAGGGCTAGTTTTAATATTTTGCTGATACTTTTGATGTTCTCTTTTATAGCTGATAATGAAAAAACATGGCCTCCCCCCTGCTTTGCATAAAAGACCATAAAAGATTTGACCTTGACTTTTCCACTGGTTGTGTGAAAGAACCACTCTTATTTCAAAGGGGAAACATCCACAATGCGTGCTCCAAAATAATGTGACCATATCCGATTTTGAACCATGTTATTTTTAAGAGGCACATGGGGCCCATATTAATCTTTATATGCAGTGTTTGAGATATGTAATTATTAAAATGCTCACTTCACACTGTTCTGATTATGAATTCCAGTTCAAGGATGGCTGATATGTGAACCTTTTAGTCATTTGTGTGATGCCGTCATTTTTTACCTGGGTCAAGAGGTAGGATGCAGGCCTCATACAAGTGGAAATTCTCACATCTGGGAGTGAAAACTGATACTTTGTCTGACTTGCCTCAGAGCAAGTGCGTTTTCTGGCTGAGTTCTGTTGTCAAGGGAACCTTTGGAGCATTCTGTGACTCAATTGCTTTTCCAGTAAAGGAAGAGGTGAAGATTTTTTTTCAAAAAATGAAAAAATACATTTTTTTTAAATTTAGAAAGGCACTGGCTACGTGATTGTCTCAACTGGACTAAGAAAGTGGAAGACTGGATTCAAAGGGGGCAATTTTAACCCCCCAGGGGGTTAAAAATTTAGAAATGGGAAACCTGTCCCCAACCTGCCTCCAGTTTTAACGGCCGCAGGTTGGGGTGCAGGTGAGTAATCTGCTTTCCAGAGGGGGGCCCTAATTTAAATATTTTAATGAGGCTGCTTGCCTCAGATTTTAACTCTGTTTTGCATTTAATGGCTGCAGGCCGGCTTTCCTAAGGTTCGGGAAACCCAGCAGCTGAAGAAAGGCAAGAACGGCCAGATCCAACAGGTAAGTGCCTTTCCAGCACTGCTTGTGGGCCAGGAGCTGCAGGAGTGCTTCCCCCCGGTCCCCCAAGCAAACCTGTTTCCCACTCCATGCGATCGGACCCCCACGATCGGACCCCCCCCTCCACCCCCGCGATCGGCCAGTATACCCCCCCACCCCAACCCCCGGTCCCTCCCCGTCTCCCCGTAAATATCGGGGCCAAAATGCTTTTTCACAGGATGGATCGGAAAATTAGAGAGTGGGCCTGCATGTGTTTCTCTTGTGCACTTCCTACTGGTCGCAGTGTTGCTCCAGGTATGGAAAACGTGGTGGATTGTACAGAATCGGAAAAAAGATTTAGTACAAGTTGTGTGTGTGAGGGCGAGAGAGGGAACGAAAGCAGAATGTTAATGTGTGTTTTTACAAAGCTTACCAGCATACTTGCAGGAAGGTGAAAGAAGTACAGGAGAGAAGATCTATCGATAGGAGTTCTACATCAGGTTGTATGTCAGCATCTCTTACCAGTTGAATGATACTGGTGAAGGTGATGGATTTGTCCATGGTTGCATGTCCTGATCCTGTCAGTTGGAATCTTGTGTGGAAGTTCTGGAAAACTATGAACGGATGTGCATGGAAAAAATATACATTCGAAGAATTTGTATTTGAAAAGATTTCTGTAATTTAAAAAAAAAGAATATGTGCCACGTCAGGGAATCCTGTTGCCTTGATTCTAATTATAATATCAATTTCAAATGTCATGCATTGGAGCACCAACGTGCTTTGCCATATTAGTGATGGGAGGTTCAATCACTCACTCTATGGAGCTCTGAATCTCAGGTGCACTATTGTAGGGGAGTACTGAGTGGAGGGAGGGGGAATCAGAAGGAGGATAATTTCCAGGCTGCTCTCATAGTCCTGGCTCCTGGTGACTTTGACATTGGGCTGAGAGAGGTTTGCTTGCCTAACCAGAGACAAAATAGAGCAATTTGATTACAAATCTGTTGTAATATAAAGGCCAATTCTATACTTCAGGTGGGGAGCGGAACCAGCAGGGAGCATTTTGTGGGAAATGGAAGGAACGCAGCCTGTGATTTTCCATCTACTAATGTCAAATGGTGGAAAATAATAGGCCATGAGTCCCTCTCGTTGCTATATCCCAGTGGAATCACAAAATTGGCCCTTTAGAGAGCAATTATTTGAATTGTACTGGTGGAGGTCTGACGATGTTTATGGTTGTATATCTTGTTCCCTTTAGTAACAGTCTTCTGTGGGAAGAAAATGTTGGGGTTGGATGGAGTAAGAAATAAAAGCTGATAATTACACTGCAATGCTGTAATATGAACACTTCGACACATTTGGATCAAATTTGACCTGCTATTTTGATAGAAGAGCAGTCTGTTAATTACTTTAAATAGGTTAATGTCCCCGTTGATATGTACAAGTGAATCGGATTCAAACCAGTTGAATGCATGTTTACATGATAATATTGAACAGCATAATTTTCAGACTACAGAGTTTAAACAGAAAGATTTTTATAAACAAAAATGCTTTCAGAGTCCTGCAGGCAAGGATCTTTTAAACTTTTAAATTGGGTTGCCTAAAATTAGCACAGCAGATGTAAATTTGTTTGAACTTGCCCCTCTAAAATATACCATAGATACACAGGTAAAGTAAACCTGACATTTTTTTTAACTCTGCAGCAAATGCTTTATGTCTTTAAGCAAATGCTTTTGCTTGAGTTACAGTTTAAATTTTCACACAGGCCTGCATTACTACAGTAAGTAAACTTTTGACTTTCTGCCAAAATGTCTATTTAAAAAAAGGTCCTACAAAACTTATCTTCCAAATCTTTTTCATAGTGGTTGAAAATGTACTGGAGACATTACTCTAAAATACAACATTAATATTTCAGTGAAATTTCTGTGCCAATCAAATGACTAAAATTTCCAGAAAGCTCCATAGATGAGGAGATCAGAATCACTGCACATCTGTGTGGTTGGTGAGCTTACTGTCCATTGCTGCCTGGTTGTAACAGACACCCACCTGGCACACCAGTTCTGAGGGCATTTTATGTAAATTGGGAGTGAGCAGCAAGAATTGTCATTTTGCTTCTGGTTTCTCACAGCTGTTTCTGGAGCTGTATGAAGGCTAACTTAATGCAGGCTCAGGTACTGCCCTAAATATTTAAAGTTTTATTTTTGGTGGACAGGATGGAAACCTGAAATGTGGGAACTTTAGTTCTGTTGAGGACAAAATGTGTCCTTTCTGTCGAGCTTACTGCCCTGAAATGAACATTAGTCCTTGCCATCACTGTTGCCTGCTGTTATGATTTTTAGCAAAAGATGTTTGAATTTCACTGTCAGTGAATTTTAAATATTTATAAATGCCTCTTGCTTCATGGTAGGGGCCATGAAGAGTGGACAACCCAAACTACATTCTGGTGCTATTATTAGCACCTGAGAGTGTCTTTTTCAACTTCAGCTATCTTTGAAAGAAAAAGGGCAGTGAATGTATCTTCCTCTCCTGGTATCACTTCAGAATCTTTCTAGATCAGGAATGTCTGAATTGCGCTTCCTGAGCCCTGGCCACCTTGCCCCATGATTAGACCCATTTGTGCTTATTTCTTACATGCTGGTTTGTCCTATTTGTGAGCTTAGAAGTCTGGAAAGGGCTGTTAACACTGTCACCACACTAATGTGGTTGACTCTTAACTGCCTTCTGAAGTGTCCTGACAAGCCACTCAGTTGTATCAAACTGCTTTCACCACCTCCTCAGGGCAGCTACAGAAGGACAACTAATGCCGGCCTTGCCAGCGATGCCCGCATTCCGAGAATGAGTAAAAATTTAAAATTTAGAACACTAAGATCTGTTGGTATTGGTAACTTGAAATATATGCAAAGTAAAGGGAATATAGATTTAAATTTTATATACTGCCTTCAAAGATCCATGGTACACATTCGTATGGCCAACAAAGACACTTCCGTTCTTGATAAGTCTACGTGGTTCACTGGTTTCTAATGGAAAAACCGCAGTGCAGGATGTATCATTCCCTCCAGACAAGCCCAATATCCTACAATCTCAATTGATGAATTAAATGGAATGATTTCCCCCCACCCTTCACTATTTTTAGACCTAGATTTGCCATCAAGCACTTTCTAGATAGATCTATGTTTAAATCTCTCTCTAATTTGCTCGAACAATGGCATGAGCCCTCTTCCCATAAGCTTCAGAACTGTAACTTTTATTGCATCAGTGTATTTTCATTTCCAATAGAAGTCATCTGCAGTTTCTCCCATTACATTACATTTTTAGGACAAGTTTAATGCTGCTATTACTATAAATACAGTCCCAAAAGAGGAGTAAAACATCTATGGGGGACAATTTTAACCTAACCTGCCCTTCGGGAAACACAATGAGATCGGGTGCAATGCTGGTTTTACACCTCGCCTGATTTTACTCTCCATTGAAGTCAATTGAGAGTAATATTGGGTGGGGTGTAAAACCAGTGTTCCACCCGATTCCATGGATTACCCGCCCAGCGAATTAGGTTAAAATTACCCCCAGGTTTCTGTCCTGGTCTTTTTTTGAGCCTGTCAAACAGATTACCTTCAAGAAGTGGTCTTGACCTGTGGTTTAACTTGTGTTGGCTTTCACAGGGGTGTATTTGGGGCGGGGTGGGGGGGTGGTGGTGGTGGTGGTATGGTGCACATTTTGCCAAGAGTGGTCTGAAAGAAATAAAGTCACAGTTGGTATTTCTTCAAGCACAAAAATTTGCTCTGCTGTCAGCCACAATTATGGAGTGACCTACCAGCTGTGGTTAGGAGACAGGCAATGTTTAGGGCACCTCTTCTACCTCAACCCCCCATCCTGCACAGGGTGCTGTTGAATGCCTCTACTGCTACCGAACCTGATGCTGAGGGGCCGGAGTCCTGGACTGCCATCATGCAGGCTCGCAGCAACAACGCACTTCGCCACTAGCCTATCATTGGAAGACTTTGCTGCCTCGACCAAACTGGATGCGAATGGATTAAAGTGAGTTTGGATTATGCTGAACCATCTCCATTGTTTTCGTCCTTCAGTCCAGATTCCAATGGTGTAGACTTCCCATGTTTGTTGCTTCCTGTTTTGCTGTAGTATACCACATGCTTCATTGCTGTTAGGCTGCTGGTTTCCTATACCAGATCTATAGCTGATGTCTTTGAGTCCTGCAAGAACAGTGGGGAATTTGCCCTGACAGGAATATTTATCAAGGGCACAGGACAAACCCTTAACCTTTCACCATAACCACTTGTAACTTAAACATTGAGGCCGAGAAATTCCACTTCCACCCAAATTGGAGCATGTGGTACACTAATGGCCTCACTTGCAATTCAGCTTGAGAGATCAGTAATTCCTCTATTAGAAGACCTGAAAAGTACTTGCACAGCATTTGGAAAAAAATGGACACTGCAGTGTTTGTTTAGTTTTGTTTTTGCTATCCTTACTGGATTACAGTTTAACTGGAGGTGCAAAAACACCTTGGGATGGGATAGGATTTGTACACCATTTTCTGCATTAGCCTTGATGTTGCATGAATAGAAGCAGCAATCATATTTATGTGGGGTTCTCTTTTTTTGCCCTACTACCTGAAACTACTGCAGGTAGTCAGTATAACTGCTTTAGTCTTGGAAAATGCACTTGCATGAAGTCTAAGCAAAGAAATGATATGGAATTAGAAGTGATGTGTCTAAGACTCCCAAGTAACGTATTGGAAACTGGTTGAAACTTTCCTAACTCGCTTCACTCAGGAGCCTTGAGCCCATCAAGGAGACTTTTGTTCCATTTTTTTCTGGGCTTAATTTAAATGCAGGTCTCAGATGAAAGGGCAAAGTTCTAATATAATATGACACCCAGTCACCTGAAGTCATTCCTGTTCAGTTGACTGTGCACACTAGGGAGTTGGGATAAGTTTTAGTTTTGACTTGGAGAGTCAAAATTGTGGATTGTCAGAATCCTTAGTCTGTATTTAAAATACATGGGAGCAGGAAAAAGAGTAGGAGGCAAACATATTCCCACAGCTAGACTATCAGGGAGCTAGAAAACTACTCAATCCATTAAATCCCAATAGATTCTTACCATCGATTTGCGATTAGAGAGGGGATAAAATACCCTTTAAGGGACCACTTCTTTTCAGCTGCCAGTACCCATCTTGGCACAAGTTTAGTCTTTTTGTGAAATAAATGTGAATAATTTAGATTTGACTCTGCTCTCTACTGTACATATGAGTGTATATGATACCTCCATTGAGAGTTCTAACCATTCAGTTAACCCTTCCTTCAGGAGCCAAAAGAGTTTAACGTCTCTGTAATTTTAAACTGTATAAAACTCTGGTAAACTGACCTTGTTGCACTAGATGTAGTTCACAGCAAATCTTGTTAAGCAGACTGTGGTCCTTTTTATAGTTTTTTTTGTATTTTATAGTTCAAAACAATCAACTATCAGATTCTCGTACTTGCTTTATTTAAAAAAACGATTCCATTGCTAAACAGTGTAGGCATTTTTGAAAGTTATTAAACAGCTTGCCAAATAATTGTCAAAATTGTTAAAGGGTTGTTAAAGACGCCACGTTATACAGCGCACTTAGGAATTGTGGAAATAATTTTCAAATTTCCAAACTTATGAGGCAGTAGATATTCAACATAGAAAATGGGAGCTACTTTACTGCTACTTTCTCCTCTCCTGCCTCCTGACAAATGCAATGGGTTGGGGGTGGTGGGGGGGGCCATCTCTACACCCATTGCATTTTAATTCAGCAGTGAACCAGGGAACTAATGTAATTTTATCGCTCCAGGATTCGGTTTAAGCTAACAGCCAAAAATGGCTATTAAATTTCATCAATGGCCATGATGTAGAATAAGTTCCTGCCCTACAGTTTCAATGTTTTCCAATGGCTGTCCATTTTAGCACGAATGAAAATCCAAAATAATCAATGAACAGTAGTACTGTCTGCTGATTGGGATCCAAACAAGGAAGAAAGAAAGAAAGAAGGAACTTGCATTTCAATAGCGCCTTTCACGACCTCAGTCTGTCCCAAAGCGCTTTACATCCAATGAAATACTTTTGAAGTATAGTCACTGTTGTAAAGTAGGAAACGTGCAGCCAATCTGCACACAACAAGGTCCTACCATGAGATAATGACCAGATAATGTGTTTTAGTGATGTTGGTTGAGGGATAAATATTGGCCAGGACACCAGGGAGAACTTCCCTGCTCTTCTTCGAATAGTGCCACGGGATCGTTTCTGTCCACCTGAGAGGGCAGACGGGGCCTCGGTTTATCGTCTCATCTGAGAGATGGCACCTCTGACAGTACAGCACTCCCTCGGTACTGCACTGGAGTGTCAGCCTAGTTAAAATACTCCAGGCCTCATTCTGATGGCACCTCTGACAGTACAGCACTCCCTCGGTACTGCACTGGAGTGTCAGCCTAGTTAAAATTCTCCAGGCCTCATTCTGATGGCACCTCTGACAGTACAGCACTCCCTTGGTACTGCACTGGAGTGTCAGCCTAGTTAAAATTCTCCAGGCCTCATTTTGGAGCGGTGGATGAGTTTCTAATTCTTAACCGCCGCTTGTCTATCAAAATCTAGCCTGGAGTTAAAATCGTGGCTAATTTTTTTTATTGGAGGGGGAATGGGAATATAGATGGTTATTTAATATATTTTTATTTGACGGAGATGACCAGCTAATAGGAATCATTTAGATTGCTTAAATTTCAATGGAACACTGCTTATTTACCTTTTTGCAAAAGTTCTGGGCAGCTTCTACATGTTTACACTGAGTGTTATCAAGTAGCTTTTAGGACTGAATGTGTACTGTATTTGTATTTTCCAGTATATGTTACACTGTTCTTACAGTATTAATCTGGAACTGAATCCAAGTTTGGAACTAACTCATTGAGAGCTAGCAGAGTGACTGCATCAATGCAGTTGCTGTTTTATATTGTACGTACTGAAATTATATATTGGCATTGCAGTAACTTGGAACAAAATTGTTTCCTGTTGATAGCTGTGTGTTACTTATGTTACCTAGTAGAAAATAGCCAAACTGGCTTTGCAACTCAGTGGTCAAATGTTTTAGTTCTAAAGCCTAGCTTCAGTTGTGAGGCTTTTTCCCCATCTCTAAGTTAACTCCTTGCAACTCTGCTGAATGAAGCTGATAGATTCTGGCATACTACTTCTGTTTTACTTCATTATCTAAAATTTCCTCAAAATGTTCCACAAATATGTTGTTTGAGAAACACTGGGGCTGAATCTCTGCCCTCCCCCTCCCCCCAACCCCCAAATCCCACAGCTGAACACAAGTTGGATGAAACCGATGGTGCAGGAATGACCCTTGGAAGGGATTTGTATCCAAGAGTGGAAAGACCAGGAAAGCAAAGCAGGAGATGTGTTGACATCACCTGCACTCCATTAGCATGGCTTTTGAATGTTTGCTTCTGTTCCAGGTGGAAGCACTCCATCATAAACAGAGAACCCCCCTAGGAATGCACATGAAGTGCAAAGGAGCAGAGATTCAGCACAATGGATTTCCACCCCTTTTCCTCTGCTTTATGCCCAGAAAATAGACCCATCCAGGATGGAAAATCTGCCCCATCAAGTCTTGTCCATAATGAAGGGCAGGGGTCACCACGCATTTGGAAATGAAAAGTTCTTCTCTTTCACTCTCCCCATAGCGATTGCCAATATTGGTTTTAGGAGTAGTTGGCTGTCTAGGAACTGTAATTTTTTCAGTCATGATTATGTATGGCTACATGCAAAGTATAAATCTAAAAGGACCCCACCCCCAAACCCTTCTCCAAATTTAGGTTTTGCTACATTTGGAGAACTAAAGCTGGCCTGGATAAACACAGGTCCTGTTCCCCATTATATTTGAGGTGATAGCAATTATCATGAGGAAGATGGTGCCCTCCCACTTAAAGGAGGATTTTTGAAAGCAGATAGAATGTGGGAAAAGAGTGAAAAATCAGGCTAAAAAGAATGAAGGTGGCCAATTTCTCCAATATTGCAATTCTGTTTAATTCCAACGGAGTTGATGCTATTTAACAGCAAATCAGAGACATAAAGTTTTTTTTACGTTACAAATTGATTCCTTTCGACAACACTAATTTTCTTGTCCGATAAAGCTTTTGTTTCAGTTGTAAAGCACCCCGATATTCTGAAGTTACTTTTCATCCTTTAGTGCTGTGCTTTGCACCATTAGCTCATAATAATCTTAAAAAATGGCTTAAACTGTTAATTATCTGTCAGTCCATCTATCTATCTATCGATTCATTGTGTCTAGCATTTTGTCCATCACACTTCAGGTGTCACATTCGATATACAAAGTATGCATCATTCTTGAACATGATCGGCGTAAATTTCCTATTCCTAAAATTACAACTGAACTGAGAATGTACCAAACAGCAACTCATAAGCAGGAATGAAAACCACCAATTATGAAGTTCAAAAAACTGTCAATCAAAAATGGACAGTTGACAACAGCAGTTTCCAATTTAAAAAAAGGTGAACCGATCAAATCATTAAAAAAAGTTTTTCAATATTCTTTTGGCCATCATCTTGAGTTTTCCACTAAGCTAAGCATTACCTGCTGCAAATAAAGTTTTCAACATAATAGAGACAAATCACCAAATTTACAAAAAAGTGATTAGAGTTACCTATACAATAACATTTTCTGTTTGAAGCGTCTGCAAGATGCATTTGTGCCAACAACTTGCAGCATTTTTTAAATGATCAACAGCAAGGGCCCGACGTTAGCAGGGCTGCGGGTTCTCGGCGGGGGGCTGTCGGGCGCGTGGGTAACGCGCCCGGTGAAATTAGTCAGCTCCCCGCGCGATCGTAGCATATAATCCACTAATTGGATCCACTTACCTGCTCCTCCGGGTTCCCCACTGCTGATCTGCGCATCGGGCGGGCTGCGCATGCGCAGTAAGATCTGTCAGCTGGAGGCGCTCTATTTAAAGGGGCAGTCCTCCACTGACTGACGCTGCAACAAACAGAAAAAATCACAGCATGGAGCAGCCCAGGGGGAAGGCTGCTCCCAGTTTAATGATGCCTCATTCCAGGTATCAATACATGGGGTGAGGAGGAGGGGGAGGACAGAGATCTTCCTCCCGCCCGCCGGGAGGAAGCGGCCTGCCTCTGCCACCAGGAGGGCCTGGCTTGAGGTGGCAGAGGAGGTCACCAGCACCACCAACATATCGCCCACCTGCATATAGTGCAGGAGGCGCTGCAATGACCTAGGTAGGTCAGCCAAAGTGAGTACACTTACTCTGTCCCCTACACTCCGTCTGCCACATCACCGCCCCCAACCCACATCTCCTTCTGCACTGCCAACACTACTCTGTCACATCACTCCTCATACCCACTCAAACCTCATCCTCATCGTACCTGCACCTACTCACCTCACCAGTACTCATCCCGCCACTACCACTCAACCCAATCCTCATACAATCTCATGGCTCTATCTCGTACTCACCCTCTCATGCATCTCTTTCATGGCCAGCCTCACTCAACCTGCCACTACCTATGCTGCAGCCACAGGGCATGCATCACATATGTGCAGTAGGCAGCGTAAGGCAAACGTGTCGTGAGCATGAAGGGGATGCACAAGGGTGTTTGAGGGTTTGTCATGGTTGTTACTTATACTGAATTTCTGACCAACTCACATCACATATTATATTGGCACCACTACTGCCATGTCTTCGCGAATCTTGTCTGGTCTGTGCAATAATGCCCTTTCCTGAGGATCACTATGAAGACCCACACCTGATGCCACCCATTGTGTCACTACAGAGTGGGTGTAGGTGTATTTGCAGGGCTCTTTTGTGCAGACGGCTGAGAGACGTCGGCGATGTCCCCGGTTGCACCCTGGAAGGATGCGGAGGAGAGGTTGTTGAGGGCAGTGGTGACTTTGACAGCGACAGGTAAGAAAATGGTACTCAGGCCAGCTGGGAGCAGCTTGGCATGAAGGAGGCTGCAGATGTCCACGACGACATGTCGAGTGACTCTGAGACTCCGTGTGCACTGCTGCTCAAAGAGGTCCAGGAAGCTGAGCCTTGGTCTGTGGACCCTGTGGCGAGGGTAGTGCCCTCTGCGACGCATCTCTCTCTGCGGTTGCCCTCCCTCCTGCTGTGCAGGTGGATGTGTCACAGCACTGTGTTGTGGAGCTCCACGTGTCAGAGGTGGACGGCGTGGATGGCGAGGCTGGTGATGCTGTTCGCCCTCCGAGGAGGTCATGACTGTTGCTACGGCGGCCACCATCCGGAAGATGTACATCTGAGGGGGTCTGCAAGGTAGGTACATGTGTCTGGACACCGGGGTAAGTGTGCAAGCTGGTGACTTTGATTGTCAGGAGGAGGGTGGTGGAGGCCAAACTTTGTCCCAAGTGACAGAGTGGCCTCCTGCAATGAGTGAGGGTCTCCCTCCGCACCTGTCAAATGGACCTTTGGAGCTGCCACAGGCTGATGGCTGCAACAGGCCCATTTGAACTGGGAGTGTTTCCCCCAGTGTGGGAAACAGTCCCAGTTTGCTCTAAAATCCCACCCCTCCTCACATAATCCCTTAATCAGGTCAGTTAATGACCTGAAATACCTAAATAAATACCTTCAAGTGGCATCCCGCTGGCTTTAATTGCCTGCAGGATTCCCACCATCGGGGGCTGTGCGCGCACGCCGACGCATCAGTGGGGAACCCGGAAGTGCGTGGGTTCGAGGCGGGCTCCGGTCCCGCTCCGGGATTTCACGATTTTCGGGGCCCCCCCGCCAGGAACGTACCCGATAGCGGGTGCTAAAATGCTGCCCCAAGACTGGTCATTCACGGAGTGTGCCAGGATCTGATGTTTGTAGGCCCCACCCCTCTTGCACTCTTGTGGATTGATGAAAAATGACACCCCAAAGGAAGCAATTATTAGAAGCAGTTACGGTCATTTAACCTTTTTGTTTTTTAATCAAAAGCAGGGTAAAAAGGATGAACTCTTCAACTTCTTCTGAGGCAATTTTGAAAGCAAAAACCACACACACTAAATATGAGCTGAGCTCCTGAAACTCTAGTCAAATAGTATAGTAGGTTTATGAGTTCTGAGATAAATAAACAGTAATTATTCAAATAATCAAGTAGCAAGTTCTGGAAAGACTGTAGCATTTTTCAAATTTGGACAGAGGCTTCAGAATACAAATCACGATTTAAACATATATATTTGAGTGGACCTTTTGAAACACTGTCCTGTTGCAGAGATATTGAGTGAAGAAAGAAAGCTGCAAATTTGGTGAATCTTTTCTTATGTTTTATATATTGGCATTTATTTGCCATGGAGGTGCTCACCTTTCCATCACATTCATACTCCAGCAATCACCCTTCCAACATCATAATCCCTGACTCACTATGACTATAAAAGATGATGAAAAAGCTTCTGTTATTTTGTTCAATAGCACATGTTGAATGAGGAATGGAATTAGGTGGAGAGCTCTTTCAGAGAGCCAGCAGAGGCGCAAAGGGCTGAATGGTCTCCTCCTCCTGTGCTGTAAAATTCTATGTGTTGTTATAATTAGAATTTCCCTCATGTATTTCACTGTCAGCTTTCCAATAAAATGCACTTTGCGCTTTAACAGCTTATTATGTTTTTTCACTGATTACTGCACTTCAAATAAGGAACAATTTTCCCCTCTTGACGATTTCATTAAATTGGCAATTGGAGAGTTTCCTCTGCTAGTTTGAATAGCTGATTACTTAGGTTTTTTTTCGTTCATGGGATGTGGGCATCAATGGCAAGGCCAGCATTTATTGCCCATCCCTAATTGCCCTTGAGAAGGTGGTGGTGAGCCGCCTTCTTGAACCGCTGCAGTCCATGTGGTGAAGTTTCTCCCACAATGCTGTTAGGAAGGGAGTTCCAGGATTTTGACCCAGTGACGATGAAGGAACGGCGATACTTAGTGAATGCTTTCATGATATTTAAGGCCCAAATTCAGAAATTACATTGTGAAGATCAATGCTGTGCCTAAGACATCATTGTTCGTGTTTTCTGAGTGGATATTTATTTTAATGGTTGTTGCACTTGCAATTCCACTGCCGTCATGTTGAAAGATGTATTTTCTCTTTGTATATCATTATAGGCCTGAGTATAACAGCAATTTAAAAAAATTATATACATCAAAGTATTTCTCACTTCAATGACTGGAGTACAAAGCAAAAGCAGGTCCTAACAACCAATGTCTGAAATGGTAAAATCCCTGAGAAACACATCTCTGGTGCATACATCAATCATTTGCTGGTATCAGCCATTTGCACTCAATTTCAAATGCGTTTCATGGTATTTCTCTCTTTTCTTGAATCATTTCTTTCTTTACAACTCAACACAACCTCTGATCTAACTACTGTACATGTGTACTGTACAAGTGGAACGGTGAACTGATAACAGAAACTTTGGTTCAAAGCAAATTATTTTGTTGTTTGTATGCTCTTGAGAACTGGCTGAACTTTGAGGTTCAAATGCACAGGGCTTCAGTTTAACTGTCAATTCGAAGGTTCTAAAATCCAATCCATGCAGGCTGACAAAACGAATATTCTCTTTTTAAATACCAGGTGAATTCAAAGTAAATTAATACAGCAACACTTGTTTTAAACAAATAGCTTTGCTGTTGTTTCAGTCAGTGCTGTCCATTTGATGAAATGGATAATGTTGCCTCATATAGATCAATAGAATTTCTGTTTGTCTTTTGTTGATGAGGTCCAGGGTCTGATTCCAGGGCTGGGTAGGCCAGCAGTGAACTGTGACAGGTGCAGGTTACTAGAAATAAACACAGTGTCTATCAAAGCATTCCTGTGCTTACACAGTCACCTCTCTTTTCTCTATATGGGCTCTGTGACCTTTGCATTCAGAACAACTGATTGCTGCTGACCATTGGGAGACTTTGCATTTCTTGGTTAACTTGCTTTACTTTAATACAAACTTGGAAAGACCAAGTTGAAGTGACATGCTCATATCTTGGTGATGGGGAGTTGGTTGAGCATGAATTCAGTTTAAGGATTTGCACAGGCATTGTGTAAATTCATTTTGGAATAAATCGAGAGACAGGTCCTGGGTACATTCATTTTAAAAGCTAAATGAATTTTATAAGAATGCACAGTTGATAGACATTTATGTTGCCTGTTGCTTTATTCTATAATTCTGTGAAAGAACTAGCCTTGGAAAATAGTCCAGATTGCTTGTGATGAGCAATAATATGTCCTGAAATTCTGCAGGGGTTCTCCTGTTCCCCCACCATAACTTTGGCTCAAGACTGGCAGATCCCCCCTAAAATGGCTGAAAACAGGAAAAAAAAATTGTGCCAGAAATACTGGCGTAGGGGACTGGAATTTGGGGTGTAAGTCAGATCTGCCAGAGTTACACCTGTTCTAAAATACACTCTAAATTCCGGTAGATTTGGCTGCTGGCAGAAGATGCACTGGCTTCCAAAGTGGTGTATGTCTGCAATAACAGGATAAAGAGGGCAAAAATAGATGTCCCAGAAATTCTGCCATTTGTACCAGAATTGTACCTGACTTAAGTTAAGCCGATAGTAAAGAGGGGTAAGTTACCAGCATGACCTGTCAAACCAGGAAGTGACTGAATTCATGGGGCTTTGACTGTCCACAAACTTTGTCCGAAACATCAGCTTTCATTGAAGTGGCTAGAAAAATCTTTTCTCAGCGGATAACTAGGAAAGGATTCTGGAAGCTGAATTTCAGCAGTTTCAGGCAGGGCTTCCTGCCTTTTTGTCATGGAGCCCTTGCCGTGGGGTTCACTATGGGCATTCCATATACATCCTTTGTAATGAAGGTAGGACCGGAGCAGGCAGAAATAACGGAGGTACACAGGATAAGGAGAGGAGCTAGCTTTTAGGAGAAGTCTCTTGTGCATCCCTCATTCCCTTCATCCCACCATCGGTGGTCGTACCTTCAGCCATCTAGTCTTGGTGTTGATTTTTGTTTGATGACGTTTCTGTGAAGCTCTTGGGGCATTTCTTTCTATGTTAAATGGAATTTGTTGTTGTTGAATCAAATATCATGATTAATGGTTCCGTGGGGACCACCCCTCGTATGTTATCCCTCCCAAGGTGAAGTAAGGTGGGAGGAGGCTCGTGTGGAGCATAAACACTGGCATGGATCAGTTGGGCCGAAAGGCCTGTTTCTGTGCTGTCAATTCAATGTAATAAGGAGGCAATGGTTCAGTAAGTAGGCATAGAAGGAACTCTGTCTCCTGTGGCAAACTGACCTCCAAACGTCACCTCAAACACAAAGTGATTTTACGGTGCACATAGAAATTTACAACTTGACTGAAACTCCTCAATTCGGCTGAGAACCTTTATGGGTACCAGTAAAAGGATACTTTCATTCTATCATCCTCTGGTGGATCCAAGATCAGGTCCTGAAGGTGAAAGGAGTGTGTCCTCTGTCATGGCTTTTAGCAGGATGGGTGCATGGGGGACGGGTGTAAGGGGAGCCTGAAATGGAATTAGGCAAGGTAAAGACTGAGTTTGGTTTAGCTGGAAAAATTCACTAGAATAATCATTTGTTTATTATCACATTGGAGAGCTTTGCATCATTATAATTTTTCCCTCCTTTTTCACTTCTATCTCCTGATTTCTTCTCTCTCCCTCTTCTCTCCAATTTGAGTCAAAGTAACTAGCACCAGCACAAATACAAAACGGTGCCCATAATATTTCTTATTTAAAGAATAAACTGTAGATGGTGGAAAGCTTCGATAAGAATGTGGAAAATACACAGCCGATCCATCGGTAGCTGTAAAGATAAAAGGCCGGTTCATGATTTGGGTGTCATTATTCTGACAGACTTGCTGTGTATTTACACCATTTTCTGTTCTTATAAAAGTTCCCACGTGTCTGGGCATTTGCGCGCCTTGGTACAATTTGCATCGTAGGAACTTGAGATGGAGGGAGCAGGGGAATGTCCAACCCAAGTTGCCAAATTTGGATCATGGCGAATAGAAAGGAATGTGGTTCTCCCCAGCAATCCCTGATTGGCGATTATTTTACAGGAAATAAGGCTTTTTGCCCTCATGCGGTGCCTGCTGAAAGATCCAAGTGTTTAATAGATAACCTACATTCAATGAGTGAATCTGTTGGAGGCAAGAAGTATACGGACGAACCCTAGAATAAAGCCCTCTTGAGCACCTAAAAATTGTCAGATTAATTGCAAATGCCATTCTGTAATCTGTTATGCTGTGCATTTTCAGGGAGAAGGATCTACAAGGGCACAGTTTGCAGTTGTAAATAAATTGATTCGTTTGTTATGTTTTCCATTCCTTCTAAATCTGGAGAAAGAGTCATAATGAACATTACTAAAGTATGAGTAATTGTTGTTTAAATGGCAGATCTATTGTATACATTTCACCTTGCTGGATTGTGATGTATTGTTTTGCTTTAAACTCTGACTGAAATTTATGGCAAATAACACAAGAGCAAAATTTTGACTATGGTGTGACTATACAAAGCAGCCTTGCACTTTTGTAGGAATAATCACATCCACTAAGATTATCTCTTCGATCTAAACTGTCAGAAATAAATGCTTCGACAAACTGTTTCCCCTGAAGCAGCATTCTTCTAGAATGCGCTGTGAACAGAAGTTTTAGTCACCATAAAAGTCATGGTCTATAAACTAAAGACAAGCAACTAAAGAGGGTTGTTAAAGCGTTCTTTCTGAACGAAAGGTTATTGTTTCTATTCATGTAAACTTCATTGGGCACTAATTAAAGTCCATAAGTTTTATTACCAAAAAGGATACCAGCTGACCCGCAGCTTCGCATAATGTTTCCCAATTCGTTTTTCTGCCCTTCTTTCCTGATAGTGACGAGTCTTGCTGGGTTACAGTTCCACAGGGATGGCCATCCTCTGCTGACTCATCCATGCAGCTTTCTGCATCTGCCAGTGAGTGTCAACAGGCTATTCAACATCAAGGGAATATCACAACTGATCTGGATCCTGTCCACACTTGACACCTACACAGCATACTTTGCAGCAGGTTATTGAATAGCACTCTGGAGTGGGAACCCTGGTTGATTTATTTTGTCCTGGCCTCCCCCCTTGCACAGGGGCATTACGTCCAATTGTGGCGCTCTTTCTGTCACTCTGGCTGACATGATCTAATGCAACGCAGACCAAGGGTTGAACTTGGAATTTTCCTAATCTTCATGGCTCAGCAACACACCGGACAGTGCACTTATCAACTGAGCCATCAGAGTAGCTTGAACACAAACTCAAAAAAAAACTTTGGGCATTGAAGGAGATTATCCCTTTGCTTGGGCTGAAGAGCCCACATATAATCCAGTCCGCTTTTCCATGAAAGGATTCCTCTGCTCCAAGAATCCCTAAGTGTGCATCATTCAGTTGCAGGAGACCCCTCCGAGACTAGCACTACAATTCATGGGCTCACAAAACATTCCGATGTCAGAGCAGCAGATGGAATTAATGGATTTAATGTTACAAGAGCCTTGGGTGTAGCAGATTTGATTCCTTTTATAATACCAGTATGAATATCAAATTAGACTTGTATTGACTTGTTGGCCTTTTTCTCCCAATAAAGATACTAATTACACTTGTAGTCCTCGAGAATGCATCCATAGAAAATATCTTGTATTCATGTCCCACAGGTTTTGGGCACGTTATCAATCAGAAACAAGATGGCAGCTGTTCATTCATGCAGTAAACCTATCCCTTTCTTTATTAGCTTCCTATATAAAAAAGAGGATATAGTGGTTTCCTGTCCAGCAGGTACTCCCTACATCTGTGCTTGGATTACAAAAGGGAAATAACTGCAGGATAGCCTTTCCCAAATTTCATTGGCAAGCTCCTAAGAGGATAAACATCTTTCCTTTCAAACTTTGGTTTAGTAGGAGGCAGTTGGTTGGGAGAAGGAAACAATATGACACGCAGACACTTTGTTTCACTGACAGGAGAATTTGGGTTTATTCTTTAACTCAATTTATCTTACACAATTAATTTTTAAAAAATGCATGCACAATTGTCAGGTGCAGTTCAAAATGATAAAGCACCTTTCCAAAATAACAACTTACATCCATATAGTACTGTTCACATGTGAGAATGTCTCACACCACTTTAGAAGGGGAAGAGGTTGGAGTGAACGCATTTAGAGGGAGGAGATTAATGCATGCTCTGAAATTCTGCGGGGGCTACTATTCTCTGTCATCACTCTGCGGGAGACCGGCAGCAACCCCAGAGAAATGGCATAAATGGTTGTAAATGGCCACTTCTGGGGTTTCCACTGGCCTCCCACCAAAGTTAACCAGCAGCACCCCCCACCCCACCTCTACTAGGGCTGATATTTTTTAGGAGGCTTTTGTGGGAGAAGAGAATGGGAGCAAGGTAAAATGGATTTGAAAGAAAATTTCAGAAAGCAGGAATGATGATTGAAAGATTAGCTTTTATTGGTGGAGCAGAAGGTATCAAGCTATAAATCAAAGTTGGATGAGCGGGCTGCAGCCTGGGATGTATAGTTGAAGAAGATTCACTAAGTAGGGCGGTGAAAGATTAAGGAAGGATTTGAAAATGAGGACAAGAATCTTGAAACTGGTTTCATTGGGGCATAGAGTGCAATTAAGTTTGATGGGGACAGTAGTAATGAGATTGTGGGATGTTGTATGGGTTAGAATACTGTCCAGAGTATGAATGGCAGAGACTGGAGAGAGAAGGATTGGGGGGTAAAGTAAGGAAGGTAAAGTGGGACAGAAAGGCAGTGGAGGAGGTTTGAATTTGGGCCTATCTGCTTGGAGGTTGTGGTTTGAACTCTATCTGAGGGTGTCATTTATGAGTTCCTTTCCGAAGCACACTCAGCAGTTTCGATTTTCAGCAGCATTTAATGGATGGAGACCTCTGTTGGCCGGGTCTGCAGATCCACATATGCCAGCTTGCTGTCTGCTGCATTTACAGAAGGCAGTGGGACTTCTGAAGCCTGTAATGGGTGCCTGACAGATTCCTGCGAGTTTGTTCAGCAAAGAAGGCAAACTATTCAATTTGCTTGGATGAAGAAAGGCAGACTTGCTTTATATAGTATCTTAGCATATCTATCAGAAATCGTCTCAAAGCGCTTCACATACGCAAATGATTTTGAAGCTCATTATTATTGCTATATAGAAAAACACAGCAGCTGTTTTGTACACAGCAAGATCCCACAAACAGCAAAGAGATCAATGATCAAGTTAATCTGTTTTTTTGGTGCTGCTGGTTGAGAGGAATGGTGGTCAGGACATCAGAAGAATTTATTTCAATTGCTGAAATGGGATCTTTAACATCCACCTCAACCAACAGAACAACGGTCACAACTTTTGATTAATGTTTCATTCAAAGGGCAGGATCTCTGACAATGCAGCACTCTGAATACTGCATTAGAGTGTCAGCCTAACGAATGTTCTCATTCCTGGAGTGAGGCTTGAACTCACATCAGAGGTGAGAATACTACCATCTCAGCCACGCCGACATAGGTAGTCAAAGCTTGGGTCAGTTAAAGCCAATAGATCGGTGAGTCCCAGCTTTTTGCCCTTACAGACTAGGACACATTTCAATTGAAAATGTTATTGGTTCCCTAGTTTTTAAAAGTAGAACACTGCTATAGAACTTTTAACAAGTGAAGAGGACTTAACTATATCAATGGTATCCAGAGTACCTTGTGGTAGGACAAATATGGGATTTGCTCATTTGACACCATGTCAAATAATGAAGTTAAAAAAGAAAATTGGGATAAGTCAGAACTGGATAATAATAGGAGTAGCATCATGCTGGCGACTGAAATATGTTCAAGTCAAACTTCTTAAAAAGAATAGTGCCTTTCTCACTGTAAACTGATGAACTAGACCAGTCCTGCGTCCAGTTGACTGAATGCAGCTAATTGCAGGTTGCAAAGGTCAAGTTCTTGGGTCTAAATGGTGTCAACCTCGACCATCATCCATCACAGGTTTCTCAACTGATGGAGCAGTCAGAAGAGTTGTATCCTTAAAACAAGACAATGCAGCAAATTTACAAAGAGAGTACTCCATCATCTTGTCAAACGTTATTGTTCATGGAAGAATCTGCAAGTACTAGCACCACATATCAAAAGATTATTTAAACTTGTCACAGAGGTTGCAAAGTGACAATCTTAGCTCATTGATGTCGGCTTATTAATAAAATGTTAATAAAATTATGTGATGGACTGGATTATTATCCATAAAGTTATACATGGATGGATGGATGTGAAATTGCATCAATGTTAGAAGGTAACAATTTTCTTAGTCATCATGAGAGATGCTATCCTTTTGGGGCACAATTGCTGCAGCTGTCTCCACTGTTAAATTGTTTAGTCAGGAATTGAATCTCATGTTATGCTTTACGTTCTAAATGAGCAGGTTTGAAGAGTGGAACAGGTGCCTAATTTTGATGCAGCTAGTCCTGCATGAATGTACCAATATCAGGTGTTCAACAACCTGCAACTCTATGCTGTTTCCTATTGGTATTCTTGGGAATGCCTTCTGACTTAGAGGGGAGAGTGCTGTCACTAAGGCATGCTTAAGATTTGAGTATTTTTGAGGTAGGAATAGAAAAGTCTGTGATGAAAATACTAATATTCAGTAATCTCTGGTACAAATCCCTACCTTCTGCATTGTAGGAATTTGGGTTGTGTGCATGTCAAATCATCAGTTGCTCCTGAGGAATAGCTGACCTGCTAATGACTGGCCTTGTTCCTGTTTGCTGCCTGCCTGTTCTCTGATTCAAACCTTTCTGTTGCCACCCTGACGTGCATCTCATACCATCCTCTTGTCCACTCAACCCACATCAAAATTTCTTGTGCCATCTCCTATTGTGTCCTCCATGGTCATTGCGCTGCCATTCTCTCTCAACCTCACTCGTGCAGTGACAGGGAACATTTGGGTTTGCTGTCCTGCTATCCCTAGAGCTAGAAAAATGGATACACTCTTTTCATTGAGGGCAAATATGCTGCGATAGCTTTGATGCTATATTTATTCCTGTTTCATTATGAGAATGAAGCAAAGACTAAGCACCTACAATGATGGAGGGAGAAGCAGCAACAGCCATGAGTGGGTATGAGGATTAAGTGCAGGTGGCATTTGAGGTGGTGGCATGCTGGAAAGGCAAGTCCAAAATGAGAAATGATAGGAGTATCATAAGTGGAAGAAGAAGGTAGTAGAATCTTGGATACATGGGAAGACAAATGGAGTAGTCATGGAAACCTCTGATGCACTGATCAGGAAGAAGAGAAGAGGGATCCCAATCATGGAGGAGAAGGTTTCACCTGAGGAAGGAGGAAGCCTCCGAAAGCTTGTGAATTTCAAATAAAATTGTTGGACTATAACTTGGTGTTGTAAAATTGTTTACAATTGTCAACCCCAGTCCATCACCGGCATCTCCACATCATGGAGGAGAAGAGGAGAGGGGTAGAATGGATGATCCTGTCAAGTCAAGTGGTTGATTTGTTTTTTTTACAATTTTGAAAGCTATACAAACATCTCTCTAAAATGGGAAAATAATTTTTACCTTTCCACTAATTAAAATATTATCTTAAAATCTAAAGAATAAAAATTACACACCATCTGTAATCTTGTGATGGAGCCCTCTCACTCTGCACCGTGTGTTGTGTGTGTAACAGAGGAATACAAGGCAGGGGGTCATAGTGCAACTGGTCCAAGTAGGGTTCAGCTGTTCTTTAGTTATCTACAAAATCATATTCGTTTTGCTAAGTGAAACTTTATGCTTAAGGGAAAATTACTGGGACTCACGGCTCTAAAATGAACTTTGTATTGGAAGGATCACCGGATGTATTTTGTTCTTTGCCATGTCTACAACAGTTTCTGGGTTTGACAGTTATATTTGTTATAACAGTGAGTTAACTGGGGTTAGATGTGGCCACTTACAGAATGCATCAGTCATGAGGCTTCACAGATAACAGCTCTTTCCTGCCCAGACAGGCCAGAAACATCCCCTGAGCCTAGTGATGATGAACAGCCTAAAGCAGATTTTTTAAAAAACTTTTCTGACTAAAACAGCTATGAATATCAATAATCTACAGGCCGCAGTGACAAGAAGCACTCTGGGTTCTCAGACTCTCCTGTCTGAGTGAAATATTTACTAGAATTACAGGAAATGCAAATAAACAACTGGTTGAAAAGTGCATCAGATTTCTGTCTATCTTAATGATGCTGTTCTGGAAAAGAACTTTGAATTTAAAAAATACATGTACATAATATAAACATACCTATATATTTTAATGAGATCATGTTTATGTTTTGGGATATACATATTACAGGAATGGACACTACTGTTAAATGTCTGCAAAAAGGACACAGAAGCTCCAAATGCTTTGTGTCTTTGTGTCTTCTGAATGGACAGGAATGAAATGTAATTCCTAATTGTAATTCTGCAATTTTTTAAAACTCAGTAAAACACAGTTGTTTGAAATTATGATTTTTGACAAAGTGAACATGTAAGTTCAGAAACTTATATGTTCAATGTAGCTCATGTATATAGCTCATGCATAACATTTTTGGTTTAGAATTGTATTTGAATTACCTAAAGGATATGTGTCAGGGTACCGTTAGATATGATATTTGATCAACAGGCAGATGCAACTGAATTTACATTGTGAATGCATAGTTCATTATTGCACGTATCTGTTAAATTATGGCCATATTGCTCATGTGTGACATGATCTTGGGATGCAATGATGAAAATGATGGTTGCTTCTTTCATAATTTAAATAATTTGAATTTATTCCTCAAAATAATGACAATATGCCTTTAAAACTAAGAATTCAGCAGGGTTTTTGCTTTGTTTACAAGGTCAATTTTTGCCCTCTCCCTGTTGATTTAGAGTGGGGGCGTGAGGAGTTCCAATGTGGAATGATGCTGTAAGGCTGCAGGCCAAGCAGTTCCATTCCCACATTAGAACTGTAAGTGTTGTGAGCTGTAGTGAACAGGAAAGGGGAATGTATCAACTTTAGAAGAAAATGATGAATTCATTGTTCAGTCACACATGTTTATAAGGTCACCAGTTAGCCCTTTCTTCTCATTAAATGTCTCTAATATAGGTTTCCATTTTTTTTCCACAACTTGTTGTTTTAAGTCTGTATTTACTACATTTCACCGTTGAGGTGCTTAAAATGATACAGAAAAGTGCATGTGGTTGGATAGCTGTCCTATCTATGTCTCAACAGCTGCAATTTTTCACTAATCAAGCCTTTTTTTATTATTGAGGAACAAAGGCAAAGAGCCAAGGTCCATGGTATAAAATGCCATCACCACTGAAAAGAGTAAAAGAGAAGACAAGATGCAGCTTTAGCAATGGGGTTGTTGTGGGGGCTTCAGTTGAAGTCAGAAGAGAAAGTGAATTCTTGAAGATCGATAAAGGATGGAGCAATGAAAGGTAAGAGGTGGAAGTTGTTGGTTGAATTGCAAGGTATATGAAGAAGCTAAGATATGAAGAAACTATCAGTTAAGAATTTGCCTCATCAAAGGGTATGGAAGAGATCAAGATGTGATGATTCAGCAACTTGACTGCAAGAAGAATGGAGATTGTGTGCATTGAGAATAATGAATCTGAAGGAATTTGATGAATTTAAAATAGAATAAAAATGAATGGATCTTGTTGGATGATGAGTGGAAGAGGTAATCCCACTTCATCCTTCTTCATAGAGGAGTGCTGGAGAACCCTAAAATCAATTTGAAAAGAATGCAAAGAGGAATAATACACTAGTGCACAGATGGAGAGATTGAAGTTATCTTCAACATCGTCTTTCCATAACATTTTTCTAAATGGTGATGGTGACAGCTGATGACCTTATCGGGAGAATTCACTCAGAAGAGTTATTAAGTGGGACATAAAAGGGAGCTCAATTCACAAAAGTGGATGGAGTTTGTTGAAGCTCCAAAAGTTCATTGCCCCAAATTTCCTGTGGGCTAGCAACATACCTGGAGCAGTCGTCCAGCAATGGAAGCACAGCAAGATCAGAAAATTGGGCAGGACTTGGTAACATCAGATCTCCATCCAGAGATCTGACCGTCTGGGCTTCCTGTAAGGGCAGTGGCAGGCAGAAGATCTAGCTGGAGGCTTGACATTTAAAAAGGAAGTAGGACCTATGCTTTGGCCTCCTGATTCTCGATTGTGCTGGATATTAACGAGATGGTGGTGTCCGGTACAATGGAGCAGTGAAAGTGGAGCCCATAGAACCTTCCAGGCTGGGGTCGTGGCCTGGGACACCCCAGAAGATGGAATCCAGTGGCATTTAAAAAGGGCTTCTGATAAAGGGGGCTGACTTCATCGTCTTGTGGACGTTTTAGCTGGACTTGCTAGCTACTCCACATGACTTTTTAGCACTGCATTTTGCCCTCACCCTCCCCTCTCCACTCAGCAGGTGTCCAAGGTGCACCAATACTGGTGTGGGCACCTGGCTGAATTATTTAAGTGACCTAAATCTGTCCTGACCCTGGAAACAGTGGCGGGGTCATGCTCTTTCCCCATTGGTGCATTGTAATTCGTACTCTGCCACAGTTACGATGACGGAAGAGAATCTCCGATATTTAGGCTTCATATCTATTCCTGTATTTGTTAATTTACCTTCCTCATACTCGGAAGGATAATGACTGCATTATTAAAATATTCATGTACACAGAAGGAAATCCTAAATCATTATCATCTTTTAGATTGGTAATTTTTTTCACATTGGTGAATTTCCGTTTTGAAAGAATGCTTTACAGTTGGGAATTAAGTGATCACTTTCCAAGTTATATTTCCGATAGATTGGTTTTAAAATAGTCTAGGATTTTTGACATATATCTCGACACTCCACATCAGTCAAGGTCTTCTTATAGTTGTGAAGTCTTCTATTAATTTTGTTAATGGAACATATTGCATTATGGATACAGCATTCCTAAAGTGCTGATGCACAGATTTGAATATTAAGTGAATGCAGCAGATTGATACTGTTTCAGAGACGTGTTGTTAATGAGATGTTTATATTAGTCTGTCAGTGTTGGTACTTCCAATAAAGTTGCCCTCCTTGTAATTTTTGATTTTGAATAAAAATTCTTTTTCAATCAGATGTGTTTTTAGCTTTTAAAGGAAAGGAACTTAAATTCTCATTTAAAGCAAAAAACAAAGCCAGCCACAATCACTGTTTTATAAAGTACATTTTGATATTTGATTGCTTGTAATTAGAAACTCTTTGTTTAGCTACTCTTTTGGTAATCAGAAGCACATATTGGTGTCCTGTGACCTTACTAATAGAGGGAGAGATGTTGCTTCTAACCTAAAGAACGCATCTTTGCTTGTGTAAAGACTCTGGTGTAAAATGTGCACATTAAAACAGGCTGACTTTTTCTCTAGAGAAGCTAACAAAATATTTCCAAGTAATGATTTTTATGGTCTATTGAAATGCAAATATTTGAATTATGGCAACCTTTAGTATGGCATGCTCATGTGTTTATTTTTATTGACATTTCATATCCTCTCGAGTATCAATAAATGAGATGATGAAATACAATATCTATTCATTTGGTTGGGAAAAGAGACCTGCTTTAAAACAAGTTTAATGCAAATGAGCTGTAAAAAGAAATTGGATTAATGTTGACCAAGTCACAATGGATTGGATTGGATTGGATTTAATTGAAGAGATTATTAAAGGTTCTAGTTGGTTGTGACAAATTCTATAGTATTGTCACTGTATATATGGAGGTAGAACTAGCTTTGTGTGTCAATATAAATACCTATATTTGTAAAACTCAGGGGAAGGGCTAAGATGGCCACCCAGCTCTGGCAAGACAAGCATCTGGGAGATGTCTTTTGTCTTTGACTTCCAAACAGTATTAATGTGTTCATTAAGCTAGATTTTGTTTGGGAGGTGTGAATAATTCTTGCCTGTAGATCGTTCAATCTGGAGATGGAACTGTTGGACCAAGCATTAGCCATTAATACACATTTTTCTTATGTCTACCCATAATTAGCCATGCATTCCAGGCAGTTCAAAGGCTAATGGAACATTTAAGCCTAAAGGGTATGAGGCTCTGCAGGACCAGAAAACCGGAGGGCTGAAACTTTTGGTTTCCAGAGGATGCCAGGTCTGCTTACAGGAGATGCAGCAAGAGGGAGCAGTTTAATAAAATTACATCAAACTGCTGACATCTACTTGGGAGGGATACTTATCTGTCACATTTAAAATTTAGCTGTTTGAGTCCATGGGCTGAAGTGCTTAAAAAGCTTTGATAGGGATGATTGGATGCAAACATAGAGATAGCTTGTGAGCTTGATGGAGAGCAAGATAGATGAAGTAATGGAGCAGGCTTATCAAAAACTTGACAAACCTTTCAAGCCATGATCCAATTATTTTCAGTATAAGTGATAGATAAATGCATTGCTTACCTTAGCCTCATCTTAAATCTGTTGTAGCAATCTGAGTTGTACAGTGACTCATGTGCACTTTTGTTTTTACTAAGCTGAGGACATTTGTCCTAGATGGACAATGCCATTTATTGACCATTCAGTTCACTTTTTAAAATATTTCTTTGCCTATGAATAATTGTAAAATTGATAAGTAGTTTTATCAGAATTGAATAGAAAAGTATCAATAAAGATACAGGTCTATTTTTCTCATATCTGGGGAAGCTCTTTGACCATCTCTGTTACCTTCCTAAACAAGATGCAAGAAAAAGTTTGTCATCCAATAGAAAATACTTCTCTCAAATTTCCATCCCTTCACTACAACCTTTCTTTCTCTCTCTATTTTATCAAATCTACAATGGCTGTTGCTGCTCTGAACTCACTTATTCCTCTAAAGATACAAATTCTTCCAGGTGCGCACACTCCATCCTCCTCATGTTGCAATCAAGACTCATCATGCTGTCTCCTACTCTAAACAAATAAACAAACATGTTCTTTTCTGGGACCTCAAAATGGACGAACCTCTTAACTCTTGCAGTCTTCCTTTCCTCCTACAAATTTAAGGCTTTTAAAGCCAACCTTGGTATTATCACTTTTATTGACTTTACCACATCCTGCCTCCTACTCTTTTCTACCTTGGTGGTATTGTGCACTGTGGACTTATGGCCTTCACTCAGGTCTTTCAAAATATATATATATATTTTTACTGGTACAGCATTGCAGTGATAAAGAGAACGGTCTTGATCTGTCGCTTTGATTAATTAAAAAAAAAGACAGAAATACTCAATATATTTTTTCCAGTTGAAATCTTTACAGTAAATGCGATAAATAAAAATGTCATCACCAAGAGTGAGATTTGATAAAAAAACTCCACTAGTGGGATGACCATAACTCACTTGTGAAAGTTAATCAACCTCCCTTGTCGAGATATTTATCATCTCGTCACCATGACATTTTTATTTACTGTACTTTAAATTTTTGTTCCAGTGAAAAACCTGTAATATCAACAGCAATGATTTCCTTTATTAAGATGCAGAATTAAATAAATGCACAGAACCCTACAAAATGTCTAAATTCAAGTCTTTCATTACTCAAGTTATAAATTAATATGGTGAAATCTTAGAGCTTCACAGAGTGAATTACTTTGAAGTGCAGAGATTGCTATTGTGTAGGCAAATATGGCAACTAATTTGTATGCAGCAAGATCCCATAAAGAGTAAATTATTATTTCCTCCAAGTATTCACTAGGAGAGGCATGAGCAACATGGCCTCCATAAATAGCAATATTCCATGCAAAATTAATAAATTTAATAAAACTTAGATGGAAGTCTTTGACAGGCTAAATGGACACCAAGCAAGTAAATCCCCAGGAATGAATGATATTTATGCTGGAGTATTAAGAGAAACAAGAGATGATATTCTTGAGGTATTGACAGTCATTATGAGGGAATTGGTGCACACTGGAGAGGTCTTTATAGATTGAGAACAAGCTAATGTAGTGCCCATTTTCAAAAAGGATGTCCAAAAGGACCCAGACAACCATTAATCCAGTCGTCTTATACCAATACTATGTAAATTAATAAAATTCATTATCAGGAAGAAACTTGATGATTACCTGAAAGATGGTAATCTAGTAATCAGGAGCTAATATGGATTCAGAAGGGAAAATTATTAAGAACATAAGGGAATCAAGGGATATGGGGATGGGGCAGGAAAGTGGAGTTGGGATAGAAAATCAGCCATGAATGGCGGAGCAGGCTCACCGGGCCATATGGCCTTCTCCTGATCCTTGTTCATATGTTCTTATGTTCTAAGGAGATGAATGGCTAGTTAACCTATTTTTTGTTCATTTTCATTGACGGACAAAATAAAACAAAATAATAAAATATTGTTATTTTTTTTAAAATAACAAATTGGTGTAGAAGTGCTTTTGTGGGCCTTGAGAGATTAAATTAGATAATTTACATGGATAACCTACTGCATTCCTCATGGTACTTATAAAATGTTTTCTTTACCCACTCTAATGATTAGATCTATTGTGCTGAGCACCACTTTTGTGTGCTGAACAATACCAAATTCGGTCATCATAAAATGGTGTTGGTTTGTCATGGGAAACATTGCGAATTGTTTTCTGAGCAAAGGAAGAATTGAAGTAAATTGAACCAACTTCACTAAAAGAACAGATTTTTAAACATCTATTTTTTATGATTATGATGGATTTCTTCTCATTTGTTGTGGGGTATTTGGATCCGTAGCTTTTCAGACCAGGCATGTTGTCCAAGTACTTCAGTGTTCTCATTCAATTGTTTAATAAAGTTTTCTGCCAAGTGTGTGACAATTTTTCACCTATTTTACTAAGAAAGTTTTACAAAATATTTAGTTCATAATTTCTCTACATCCTTATTTTTGAAGGAAAAAAAATTATGTGGGGTACAATTTCAATGAAATTAAGCTTTATTCAATTGTTTTATTGAAACAGACGTCTTTGTCCTGTATCACATTCTGTGCTGTTCTTTACATCTGCAAAGAACAGCCTGTGAGTAATCAGTCTGTCTTCCATGGGTGTTACTTACAGAATTTCATGATGGAACAAAGACCTCTGAAAGAGATTAAGTATTTAGCACAACCTACCATCAGATCGAAATGGTCAGACAATCCAAGGTCATCTTCCGTCAGCTACAGTGTCAACTGAGGTTGTCACGTAGTTGATAGGGCTGGTGGCTTAGTGGGGCTATGGTTCGACTATTATTTTGGATACTTGACTTAAAAAAGGTTAGAGTGAATGTTGAATTACTGATGACCCCTGGGCCCTGCGAGTCTTGAGCCTGAACAGTACTTAGATGTTCCCTCTGCTTTCAGGTTATTGTCGGCCTATTCCATTCAGTGATAATGCATCATCTGCAAAGTGAGATCAGGCAATGGGAAAGGCAATATAAAACCAAATAGACAGACCACCCTGTACCAATCCTCCCCCTGGGCATGGATGAAAAATGATGAGTCTGGTGCAAGAGAAAGATTGAACCTTCACTTTTGGTCATTTTATTAAAGTCTTTTTTTAAGCTGTGCAATAACCTCGCCAATGAATTGGTTCAGGAAGAGACAACTCCTGTTCTTTGCTTCAAGCATAAGTGAATCAAAATAAAAGCGCAATTTAAGCATTAATTGCATGACATTGCACTGTGCAATATTAATGTACAAACACGTTAATTTATATGAATTTTTTTCACCTGCTATTTTTAAAGAGAGGGTAAACTTGTTTAAAATAAATGAATTAAAGCTTTCTCTAAGACAGCAGAGAATAGGATTTTATTTAAACTCAATATTGCTCTCAAATACTAATATCACACTAGCAAATTTCACCAAACAGATTTGAGGCGTGCAGTCAACAGACTTCAATCTGATATGAAAATTGTGGGAAGAAATTGAGTAACGGATTTAGAAAGTTGAGTAATGAGTTTACAGCCCTAGGCTCTCCCAAAGAATAACCAGCAACATTTCACATTTTTGACAGAGTGGAACAAAATAAACAAATACAGCGCCGTGTTTCATTGTTTATCTCTGTAATCCTCCACTGATGTTGCAATACTGTATAAGAAGGTGGTCGTATATCATAGCACAGTTCAGAATTTAATCTCTATAACAAACACGCACTAGGCAAAATCCTGACTGATATAATAAATATTACAGTAGCCTCCGAAAAGGAACAAGATGGAATTTGATTTAAACCTGCAGTGTCTGAATTGGAACATTTCTCCTTTTGTCATGACTCCTGGGTTTGTACCCAGATTGGTATTTATTTTTCAGTTTTGAACGAACAAAATATTAACTTTTCTTTTCACTTAGCAGATGCCGATTGGCCCACGGAATGCCATCATTTCCGGTTTTTATTTCAATGATCTGGCGTTTGCAGTTTTTTTGTTTCTTTTTATTGGTACATTTTCTATTCTGGGTGACCTTTCTTTTTCAAGAATGGCAGCTGTCCCTCTGTGATGCATGCAGTCTGTTTCCCTCTTGAAAAGCGTGCACTTTCCATTGGTGATTTGTGACCACTGCGTCAAAAAAGGTCTATTTTCTTTTCAGTAAAATGAATATCTGCTAGCTTGTGGTCTAATCAGAATATTTGTTTTCTTGATCCAACTAAGAAATCCAATCTTGTGGCAGTGATGCATCTATACAACTTCTGGTAATGAAGTGGGGACATTACTAGGTACAGACAATGTTGCAGTGGTAGCTCTGTGCAGGGTGGACCATGAGATTGCACTCTTGAATGGATAGAGTGTGCATGGAAGGGCCTGTTGACTTTTCTCACATTTCTATTTGTATGTTTGTTTGTAGTGTGTCTGATCCATGAACCATTGCTAAAGTGATGGTAAACATCTGGTTTAGAATTGGTTGAGAAATATCTAGGTTTATAGCTTCAAAGTTAAATTCAAACCCAAAAGCTGAAAGAAATCAAATTCTCATCTTGGGTATGATGGGACATATGACATAATCATCTTCAGCCAGAAGTGCCGTGTAGATGATCCATCTCGGCCTCCTCCCGATATCCCCACCATCACAGAAGCCAGTCTTCAGCCAATTTGATTCACTCCATGTGATATCAAGAAACGGCTAAGTGCACTTGATACAGCAAAGGCTATGGGCCCCGACAACATCCCGGCTGTAGTGCTGAAGACTTGTGCTCCAGAACTAGCCACGCCTCTAGCCAAGCTGTTCGAGTACAGCTACAAGACTGGCATCTACCCAACAATGTGGAAAATTGCCCAGGTGTGTCCTGTCCACAAAAAGCAGGACAAATCCAATCCGGCCAATTACCGCCCCATCAGTCTACACCCAATCATCAGCAAAGTGATGGAAGGTGTCGTCGACAGTGCTATCAAGCGGCACTTACTCACCAATAACCTGCTCACCGATGCTCAGTTTGGGTTCCGCCAGGACCACTTGGCACCAGACCTCATTACAGCCTTGGTCCAAACATGGACAAAAGAGCTGAATTCCAGAGGTGAGGTGTGAGTGACTGCCCTTGACATCAAGGCAGCATTTGACCGACTGTGGCACCAAGGAGCCCGAGTAAAATTGAAGTCAATGGGAATCAGGGGGGAAACTCTCCAGTGGCTGGAGTCATACCTAGCACAAAGGAAGATGGTAGTGGTTGTTGGAGGCCAATCATCTCAGCCCCAGGACATTCCTGCAGGAGTTCCTCAGGGCAGTGTCCGAGGCCCAACCATCTTCAGCTGCTTCATCAATGACCTTCCCTCCATCATAAGGTCAGAAATGGGGATGTTCGCTGATGATTGCACAGTGTTCAGTTCCATTCACAACCCCTCAGATAATGAAGCAGTCCGAGCCGGCATGCAGCAAGACCTGGACAACATCCAGGCTTGGGCTCATAAGTGGCAAGTAACATTCGTGCCAGACAAGTGCCAGGCAATGACCATCTCCAACAAGAGAGGGTCTAACCACCTCCCCTTGACATTCAACGGCATTACCATTGCCAAATCCCCCATTATCAACACCCTGGGGGTCACCATTGACCAGAAACTTAACTGGACCAGCCATATAAATACTGTGGCTACAAGAGCAGGTCAGAGGCTGGGTATTCTGCGGCGAGTGACTCACCTCCTGACTCCCCAAAGCCTTTCCACCATCGACAAGGCACAAGTCAGGAGTGTGATGGAATACTCTCCACTTGCCTGGATGAGTGCAGCTCCAACAACACTCAAGAATCTCGACACCATCCAAGACAAAGCAGCCCGCTTGATTGGCACCCCATCCACCACCCTAAACATTCACTCCCTTCACCACCGGTGCACAGTGGCTGCAGTGTGTACCATCCACAGGATGCACTGCAGCAACTCGCCAAGGCTTCTACGACAGCACCTCCCAAACCCGCAACCTCTACCACCTAGAAGGACAAGAGCAGCAGGCGCATGGGAATAACACCACCTGAACGTTCCCCTCAAAATCACACACCATCCCGGCTTGGAAATATATCGCCGTTCCTTCATTGTCGCTGGGTCAAAATCCTGGAACTCCCTTCCTAACTGCACTGTGGGAGAATCTTCACCACACGGACTGCAGCGGTTCAAGAAGGCGGCTCACCACCACCTTCTCAAGGGCAATTAGGGATGGCAATAAATGCCGGCCTCGCCAGCGACGCCCACAGCCCATGAACGAATAAAAAAAGAAATCCACATTTCTATTATTACTGTCTTCTTAGTGAAGCCCTTTTATACATTGTGCTTTCTTCGTCCGTCTTTTGAATGAGACGTTAAACCCAGGCCCCGTCTGCCCTGTCAGGTGAACACAAAAAATCCCATGGCAATATTTTGAAGAAAAGCATGGGAGTTCTTACCAGTGTCCTGGCCAATATTTATCCTTCAACCAACATCCCTATAACAGATGATCTGGTCATTATCTCATTGCTGTTTGCAGAACCTTGCTGTGCACAAATTGGCTGCCGCATTTCCTACATTACAACAGTGACTACACTTCCAAAGTACTTCATCAGCTGTGAAGCACTTTGGGACGTCCTGAGGTCATGAAAGGTGCTATATGAATGCAAATTCTTTTTTTCTTTCTTTATGGGTCCCAAATCCAACAATGTTGATGCAATCCACCACACTTACATTTGTTAAGCCAGAAATTTTGTCGGATCAACACAAAGGGTTGCACCAATAAAGTGGCTACCTCTGTGTGATTACTGCATGTAAAGACACCTTGAAGTCAATTAGAGTTGAATTGCTGTTTGATGTGAGAAATTTGTTGATTTAAAGGTTCTTGTAAATTTGTGGCTCCAGGTGAGATAAAAGTAGTCTGAAATTACTGCCTTTTTTAGACTTTGAAACGTACTGTCTGACGTGTGACGGATGCCCTTAAAACATTTATATAAAATAAATTGGTTTGGCAGCTGAATATGGCCATATTTGCAGCCTGTTGCTTTATTTAAATGCAGTTTTAACTAAATTATACGTTTGTTTTGTTTTCAGTTAAATTAGTGTTATGAATAGTGCAATAGTGTAGCAGATTGACATTAGTTGCACCTCAGAATTATGGGGAATGGTTATGGGGAAAGGCAGCTATTGGGTGAAGTTGAGGCATTTTCGAAAGTTAAGGAGGAAATGACCAAGTGTGCATCAGTGTATGCTAGTTTTGTGCGCCTCCTAATGGAAAGCTAGAAAAGTATCATTCGTCTGCCTTCTCAAATGAGGCATTGTACACAGAGGAAAAAGATGCTTCTCTTTGAGTTGTTTCTGCACCTCATTGTGTATTATTGTATAATAACAGGAAATTGTGAGCTGTCTGGTGATATGCTCCGTTGATATGCAACCTACCACTGACCTTGTGACAGAGTGGGCATCTAGTAGGAATTATTCACAAGTTGAGAGTTTGAGTCCCACTAGAGTTTGTGTTTTATGGAATATTAAACAATACGAGGTAATTAGGTGGCACACGTGGAGAAAGACACCTGTATAGACTTGATGGGCCAAATGGCCCATTTCTACGAACATACGAAATTGACAGCAGGAAAAGACTAGCTAGTCCATCAAGCCTGCCCCACACCATGGTGGCCGGACCATCTTGGCTGAACACCCCCTACCCCCCAACCCCTGCAGCCATTCAATCTCTTGGGAGAGGCAAAAAACAAGAGGAAAATCCCAGGGCCAATAAGGGAAAAAAATACTCTGGAAAATTCCTCTCTGAACCCCTCAGGTGATCAAAACCAGTCCAGGAAATCACATGGATCAGGTGTTATCTATAAAGACCTTCTATTATGATGTGATTTCTGCCCCAGTCAGGAACCGGTCCAGCTCCCTCTTGAAGGCAGAGAGTCAGCCCCCACCACACCAGCCGACAATGTATTCCAGAGGCTCACAATTCTCTGGGAAAAGAAGAACTGCCTAACATCCAGTCTATTCCTATCCTTACATAGTTTAAACTCGTGTCCCCCGGTCCTCCCCAATCTGTTAAACTGGAATAATCTATCAATAGGGATGCTATTCAGCCCTTTAATTATTTTATAGACCTCTATCAGGTCGCCTCCAAGTTTATGCTGCTCTAAAGTAAATAGACCAAGGCCCTTGAGCTGTGCTGTAACATTCTATGACTTTGGTTCTATTGTTCTAGCTAAAAACTCATTGTAATGCAGGCAGCGGGCTACGGACAAAAGAACAAAAGGACTTTAAAAAAAATTACATCCACTGCAAAAAGTTAACTTTAGCCATTTTGTTGAAACAGATACACTATGCACAGCTGTAATACCAGTCAATAGTTAAGTTCAATGTATGGTATGGTCCTGTGCCAACATACAGTTCAACATGTGTTTAGTGCTTGATCTGAGGCTCTGTTCTCCCTTATATGACATGTTCAGATCCTTAGATTATGATAACAGGAAATTTGTTGGTCAAAGTTATGTGTGAAACAGCTGTTCCATGGGATAGTGCCTATTTGTTCCAGATGTGATGTTTGCTGTAAACAGTCAAGCTACATAGATGAAGCTTATTTACAGTCGATTGAGAATGAAAAGGACACCGCGTGAATTCACCTTGTCTGAATGCTCCCTAAGGCAGTAGCAGTGGTGGATGGCTATTCAGCTAACCGATGAGGTGCATGGGATGCAGCAAGCCTGCTACTGGTGGGCAACCAGCTTGGCTCAGTTGGTAGTATTCTCACCTCTGGGTCAGAAACTTGTGGAGTCAAATTCCATTCCAGGATTTGAACATATAATCTAGGCTGGCACTTCAATGCAGTACTGAGGGAGTGCTGCAATATCAGAAGTGCCATCAAATGGATTAAATTATAATGGAATGATACCATAGGATCTTTACACCCACCTTAACAGGGATCTCAAAGAAGAATAAAGTGTTCCCTTGGTGTCTTTGCCAAAATTTCTCCCTCAACCCCCAAAGTAAAAATTTAGTTATTCATCTCATTTGTTGTTTGTAGGACTGTGTTGTGCACAAATTATTTGCCTACATAACATCTGTGAGTATACTTCAAAAAGATGTGACTGCTTTGGGCATCTTGAGAATTTATATAACTCTCTCTCTTTCTTCCTTATTTCCTTCCTTCCTTCCTTTCCCTCCCTGTATCTGTCATTAAGTCTAATTTATCTGCATTAGCGACAGAAGTCTCCTTTACTAGGGCCTTTGTGGGTTCATTGCTTTCTGAACTGGTGCCTGCAGTTACTTATGCAATGCTATATGATGGCACAAAACTGCTGCTGATGTAAGGGGCACCTGAAACTCCTAAACTTCTTTGCACGTCATTGCTGGAGGGCATTTTGTCATGGTAAATGTAGAACACTTTAAACACAAGTGTGAATAACGACAGAGTGGTTTGGCCAATGACAATTGCTTTCTTCACTACATTTGCTTTGGCATTTGTACTGTAATTTGCATAACTCTGGTTTTTCACTTGTATTATACTCCCTGCTATATCAGTCATACCGTTTCTCTGTGAATGCAGTGTTGTTTTTGCATATATCGATAAAACCTATGACTTTGCTTCATCTCTGTTTGTGTCCTATGCTGATACTTTCCAGCAATATTCACTCGTTGCTATGGTGCTTTTCTTCACGCTTGTAATTTCTTCAAGACCTCCTACCACATCCTGACAATAATTGACAGTAAGTTTGGTGATAAATTGGATATGGATTTGAAGCTAAGCTTAGGGTCCCTCCCACTTCACTAAAACCCTTATTTATGCCAATGCTACTTCCAGGCTCAACTTCAGCAATGCCCTGTTTATTGGCCTCCAGAGTTTCACCCCTCGTTAATTCCAACTCATCCAGAGCTGTTTGGCTTGCATCATATCCCACTATGTTCCAATCACCTATCACCCTGCCCTTTCTGATTTCTACTAGCTCCCTGTTCCTAACACAATAGCCCTCAAAAATTCTCAATTACATCTACAAATCCCTCCATGGCTTTGCTCCTTCCCACCTCTACAACCTGCTATACCATGCACCCCCTTTTCCTTAACTTCTGTATACTGGGTATTTCCCCCGTTTCTCCGCTCTACCATCAGCAGCAGAGCCTTCAGCCATCTTACCCCGACACATTGGAACTGTTCCATGACCCCTCTGTTTTTCTGCTTTATCCCTCCTTGTCTTCAAACATCTCCCTAAAACCTACCTCTTTGACCATACCTTCAGCTATTTTCCCTAATTTCCCTCGTACTCCTACTCCTGCTCAAGTTTAAGTCTGAACTATCAGGCATCTTGAAGATGTTTAGCCAATAAAGGTGCTATATAAATGTAAGTCATTTAGTTGCTTGATTACATAAGGGGTGTGTTGTGATTGGCCAATTTTCAGTTGCTAATGATATTGTATTGCACAAATCATTTCTTGCAAAGTTGGATGCATCATCATTTTATTTGAATCATTAAAATTTCATGAAAAAGACTGCTTAACGACTTATTTGGAAAAAAAGTGGAAAATATGACTCATAATAATGGATAAAATGTTTGACTTGTAGGAAAATAATGTTATTGTGTGTCCCTTTTAAAACAGGGATGTCGAAATTGTGGCTCATGGGCCAACTGCAGCCCCATCCCTGGCAGTCCAGAACTTGAAATAACTCAATGCTATTTGAGCTTTTACTTCTTATTTGCCAATTTATCCTGTTTGAATATTGTAGGCCTGAAGGTTTGGAAAGGTTTGTTTTTAGCATTGTTGCCTCATTGGTGGATAAATCCTAAATCAAAACACCAAGATCGGTTAGTATCAGCAATTTCAGATATTTGCAAATTAATAGGAAAATGGATGTAAATGTTTCTATGTGACCCCCGAGGGTGCCTGATACACACTATGCAGCCCTTTAAGACCCAAAGCTTGTACACCTCTGCTTTAAAATGTAATTTATTAGCGACTTCTATACATTATCTGAAAGGTTAATTGTCTTTTAATGCACAATCTTACTTGTTCCTTGATGTGAGCTTCCTGATTTGAGTTAGGGTGGGCAATAATCATATTCATAACACAATGAGTGTAAAAAGGATCATTTCTGTTGTTTTTGCTGAAGAAACATTGTGCTTGGTTCAGAGGATTGGGGTTGTTAATGATTATGTTAAAAGGTTACCTTAACCAAACTATTACTGACGGCAACAAAGAAAACCCCCACCTTCTTGAATGGTTTAAGCAAAGTGATAAGTTATTTAAAAGTTTCTATATAAGTATCAGAAACTGTCAGCAAATAGCATTATTGAATAGACTGCAGTCTTTCACTATGTTTATGTTCTGGCACCAAGTAGGTGGTTTGTTTGGAGCAAGACATTTTGGGTCCAGAAAAAACAAATTCTTCTGATGGATTCATCAAATTAAATCTATATGATTTAGATGATGTTATTGGCAGAGGTTGTAGCCACAGCAATCAGAAGCAGTACTTTATGTGTGGATGCAAGGGAGACGGAATGAATTGTGTATGAGAAAAAAGTTTTGACATTGGCTGTTAATTGCCAATAACAGAAAGCAGTCGCCCATGAGCACAAATGGGAAATAGAACAGAAGTGATGCCACTGACATTTGCCATGTATAATCTTTAGTTCGTGCAAAATGGGAGAAAACCACTTCCAAATCCAGTTAGTCTAATAGTGCAATTAAAATGCTCAAATCAAAAGGTAAACTAATGCCTCTCAGGTTACAGGACCGAAGTGACCTCCAGTGCACAGCAATATCTTTGGCATTTGACTTTGGGCCCATTCAGTCACTTCTGTAACCTCTGGGTCAATCATTTATTACTATAGACTTCAGCTACAATTGATATTTGTATAATCTATATGAGGATTGGAAATGTCTGAAGCGATGATTCTCAGTATGTGTTTGTTGTACACTGAATGACAGATTAATTGTCATTACCAGTTCCGAAGCCTTTACACACGATGGCAACTCTTTATTTGCATTGAAAATCCAAATAGGGCCCCCTGTGGAGACAATACACTTCAGGAGCTCAATTAGCTGTGCATAGAGATTATGTCATGCCAGATGGGAAATAGAATTTTTTTCTGCTCTGGTAAAGTTGATGTGTTAATTTGAATAGACAAGTACCCTAGTGGTGTTTTTCAAGGAAGGAATTTTTAAAAAGTTTTTTCTTTCCCTCCTACCCGAAAGTCAGGCATTCAGTTCCACAGGTTTTTGCAGTTATCCAGCACTACATTCAAGTGACCTTTCTTCATGCCTGATAGTCGGCAAGCAACTCAACTATGGAAGACCTCACCGCCAAACCCAATCCTGTCCTCGCAAATGCACTTTTCCAGCAGGGGTCACTGATCAGAAGTGGGAACCCTAGCTGATATTTTTTTTTGGTCTCTTCATTGTCCAGCAGTGCTGAGGCCAGTTGTAATACCCCTATAACTCCCTTCACTGAGATCAGGTGACTTGGCATACAAAAAACGAAAGGAAAGGACTTGGATTTATATAGCAACTTTCACGACCTCAGGATGTGCCAAAGCATTTTTCAAATGTAGTCACTGTTGTAATGTAGGAAACACGGCAGCCATTTTGTACGCAACAAGGTTCCACAAACAGCAATGAGAAAATAGTCAGATAACCTGTTTTAGGAATGTTGGTTGAGGAATAAATATTGGCAAGGACACCAAGGAGAACTTCACTGTAATTCTTGGAATAATGTCATTGGATCTTTTACATTCACCTGAGATGACAGATAGGGTCTTGGTGTAATGTCTCATCTGAAAGACAGCACCTCCAATAGTACAGCATTCCCTCAGTGCTGCACTGAAGTATCAGCCCAGATTATGTGCTCAAGACTCTGTAGTGGGACTTGAACCTACAATCTTCTGACTCAGACGTGAGAGTACTACCACTGAGCCAAGGCTGACACCTAAATCAGAGTGCATGCAGGTTATAACATCAATAGTGAACATGTCTCTCGGTACCACAGTTGGCCTCAGCACCCCTAGGCTGTGGAGAAAGCAAAAAAAATCATCCAGGGTTCCCACTTTTGCTCACTTTGCAGTGACCTTTCCTGGGCTACATTTAGTCTGGAACATCAGTGTCAAACTACCAGGAGTTTAAACTCATGATGCCATAGCTCTCAATCTCCTTGGAATACACATTGGCACGGTGGCAGTTCCATGGAGAGGAACATCAACCGAACTGCTCGATTGAATTCCTGCCTTCTAATGCACTGCCCAGCCATCTATTATCTGATGCGAACACTTGCAAGCTTAAGATGTTTTTGATTCCATGTGGTATGATCTATCTTCTGACATCAATGACATTTGATTTTTGAACAGCATTCTTGGCAAAAATATGAAGCGCCTCATGGGTCACGGTGAATTTTCAAAATTATCCGTTCAAATGTCACATTTTTATTGACTCTAAAGAGAATGTTGTTCTGTGCAGAAACATATTTTAAAACGGCTTTTGAAAGATGCAATCAAGAAAAGGCATTTATAAAGAATGCTAACTTTAGCAGTGATGTGTATGATAATACTGAAAGAATATAGAACAACTCCACCTTGCAGCTTGGTTTTTATGGAACCCTGTACAGCACAGGAAACAGTATCCTGTAGTTATAGTGTAAATCAGGAAGACGCATCCAACATTCCACATCTAAAGAGTGTGGCTAATCTGCCAGTTATTTGTAAGACCCAGGGGTTAATCTGGCATTTTATCTGCTTCCAACATCAAACCCAGCTCAGGTAGCACACAGTGCTCACCTATGACATCATCACATAGCTATGGAAAGTCAAATGTCTCATTCCTAAACATCTCCATAAACAAAACATTTTTACAATTGAAACTGTAGTAAGAGTTGAGAGGGTTCTACAAAAGCCTGCTCTACTCGAGTGATGAAAGCCGTATCACCTGAAATTTAACACTAATAATTAAAGCCAAAAATCTGCTGGTCCATTTTACTTAATTGCAAGCTGTTTCAGTTGAAGCTTCTGTTTAGTAAGGATCATATGGATATGTCTGTTTATATCTCCTTTCTATTTTATTTCCCAAATCAGTTGACTTTTTTTGTGGGGAGGAGGGTAATGGAAAATTGCTGCAACCAAGCTTCAAAAAAATGATCTGTCATGACAATAGAAGATGGTAAAAATGAACACTGGGGTTCTGTCGGAGGCTCCAATCTGATATATAACATGTTTCAGACTCCTTCAGATACTCATTACCCTGCTGTGTATTTCCATTGTTTTATGACTTTGTTTCAGATTTCCAACATTCACAATTTGCTTTTTACATATCCAATATGAACACTTATGTAAACTAATTCAGGCTACTATATTCATCAGGTTATGAATGAATATTATAATGAAGACAACAACATCCTTTGGTATCTAGAGGTTTCAAGATGCAGAACTACAGCAAAGGACCTGCATTTCTTGGTGCGGGATGTGTTTCATTGCAAATGATTGCCTCGCCTTACACTCCTCACATCTGAACACCACAGTGGCACTGGACCGTTGTATCCAGATAAATGGAAGTGGAAATAATTGAGTGTAGCTGAGCAAATCTAAATGATCCAGAACATACCGTGTCAACGTGCACTAATTACAATGCTGTAATATTTATACAACAGAATGGGTTTCTATTGCTGGTTAATTGCAATTTTTTTCCACAAGTCCCATGAGATTGCAATTAAGAGGAGTCAACTGTACTTGAAACATTACAGGTATAGTGAATGAGAGCCAAGTGCAACACATTTAGGATAAGATTTCCATGAATATATACCAGAGAGTTATAGGCTGTGTGTAGTTGGGAGCAGGTGGAAACATTCTTCTGTTGATATCTTCCAATGGAGTCTGGGTAGTCATTATATCTGCTGTAATTTGGTTGAATATTTACAAATAAAGAGTACTGCAGACATCCCAACGTTCAAAATGTGAAAAATATTCTTGTCAGTGCCGAGTATCCTCCTGCTATTGCTATCTAAAATGCTTCATCCAAATGCCCATTCAAGATATGTTTGTTCGCATACGTAGGATGTTTTTCATCAAGGTCGGGCTTAAAAGTTAGTTTAAACAGTAAGTGCTGCTGGTGGCCTTCAGGCAGGGCCAAAACTCAATGTTCCTGGGTCATGGTCAGGCTTTATGTCGACAGTGTGCTTTTTCTTCTCTCTGTATTTGTGTGTCCACAGTAGTGAAAATACATGAAGATAAATGTGGAAATAGTGAAAGAATAATAAAGCAATATAATAACTAATTCTGGTTGAGACTGAAATGCATTATTAATTCACTTCCACAGCCATTGAAAGTTACTATATTAGTGATGTCTGGGTTCTATCCAAATAGAGGATGTTCATATTACAGTTTTAAAATCACTACATATTAATAGAATACCAGGACACACCTCTCATTTCTTGATAGTTAGCTGCTTTATCATTTCTTTTATAGTTTTTTTTCTTCTTTTATATAACAAAAGACATGAATTCCTTATTAGATGTGAGATCAAAGAAAACTGGATTGGTCCAGAATGTGAGGCAGCTTGAGAAAGTCTATGAAATTCAGTTAAATTGGGAATGGTTCAGATCTCCACACATCACCAGAACATTAAAGGGACAGTATCTTTTTGAAACTGTGTTTTGTAAATCTCTCTTTGGGGAGTGAGAAGCACCATATATCATTTTATTCTGGAATATCTCTGGAAATCCTTCCCTAAGGATCCTTTGCCTCTCCTCATCCCTCGTCTCCTTAAAGACCCTCCTTAAAATCCATCTCTTTGATGAAGCTTTTGGTCACCCCTCCTAATATTTCCTTCTTTGGTTTGGCACGCATTTGTTTCCTTATATCTTTGTGATGTAATCCGCAGGTCCCTTTCTGAGTCTCAACTCAATTCCATCCATTAAATACTTATGTCCCATTGTTGTCATCACAAAGATGTCATGTACAAGTGACATCGTCAATGTAATTCACATCATACCATGTGCTTTATTTTAAAAAAAGTTTTCCGCAAATCATCCAAGTCCGGTTTAACATTGTCAAGCCTTCGCATAACTTCTGTTGATTTTTGAGGTTAATTTTGTGAGTTTGCGCTATTGATACACTGCCTACTATTTCTATCCATGGTGGGCAGTGTACTGTCAATTTTCCAATCTGTCCTGACAGCAAATAACGTTCCCCATCAGTGGTGCCACATCAGAAAGTTACCCCCATGTTCTACTTTACTGGCCAAATATCCTAGCGTTCAATTAATTTTCTTTTTAATTGCTTCACCATATTTGAAAGTGAAATGTCTATTATTAATCCCCAGATTCCTTTCTCAGTCTCAAATCAATTACATTCATTAAATACTTATGTCCCATTTTTTTTAAGCTGTGTAATACTTATCATTTATTGTTAAATTTCACTTGGCATGTGTCAAATAGCACTACAATAAGTAGCATGGCTTCAGGAGTTGGTGACTCTGATTCAGATTCTAGCTGCATGTCTGAGCTTAAAAAAAAAATTAATAAAGTTTAAGAAATGAATATCAAGAACCTTTTTAGAAACCAGAGTTAACAATATCCTTTTAAATATTTTCAGGATTTTTTCTCTTCTTTGGGAGATGAATTAATCTCAGTAGAGATACAGGTGCTGTAGCTGTAAACAAAGATATAAATTCATCATGATCACACGTCAAAAGATCAGCAGGTCCTCCAGCCAGTTTCCCCAATGATGTCATATTAAAAATATTCAGAAAAGATCAATAAAATGTGGAGAAAAGGGGGGAAAAAGTGCTAACGTTGATTTTTATTTTGCAACCATTTGATTTTTTATTTGAAAAATAGGGGTCCAGGCCCCTTCCGACTGATTCATCACAAGTGCTTCCCACAGAGAATCCACACAGCTGTAAAGTTCCCTGATGGCACAAAAGGAAAGGATCAGAAGTAAACACAACAATATAGGTTAATGGGGTCCAGGAAGCATTTTGTTCAAACTTCATGGACAATGGTTGGTGTCAGTGAAAGGATTAATGATAGAAAATTCAATCAGCTCTTCTTGCACAGCTCAGTCATTTTCTGCTGCAGTTTTCCTTCATCAGCATTTCCATAGCATCTTATTAGAGAGTAGATAAGTTGGCAAATCTCATGCCATATACATTTGACCATAGTCTCTCAATCAGAATGGGACATAGAAGGGTCTTTCTGTCAGTTGTTGAATAGCATCAAGATACAGCCACCAAAAATAACTATGGTACACATGGTGATGATATGCATTGTTTGGACTCCTTCAGTTATATTGAGTTGTGCAATGGGCTGTATGTTAATGGAAATACAAGAGAAATAAATAGAGGATGATGTCTGGCAGTGAGCTCCAAGGTAGTGATTCAATTAGGTGGTTCTGATGACTCACAAACCAAGCAAGTAAAGTCTGAGCTACTTATAAAAACCAGCAGCCCCTTTAGATTGAATTACCGCTGGAACTTATTGCAGATATGTTATTCTTGGTTGTAGAGATTCTTAAATGAACTTCTTAACCTTTCTTATTACCACACACTGGATGCTTGGAGTGCTGTAGTGTGATACAGGTAGTGTGTTGTGTGTGCAAGGTATTGGTGTTTGTGGCATAAAGGTACATTTTTCTCTGCATGAAATTAAAGAAAGTTGAAGACTGGGTTAGAATGACAATTACAGTTTAGTTTTTTTTTAATAAAATCTCTCTTCAATTTTCCACACAGAAGGAAAATATACCCCATAGAATCTAAAGGTATAAGCCAGGTATTGCAGTATTCTGAGGTTTCCTGAAGCAGATCACCAGAAAATAAATAACATATAATGTAGAATATGCATGGTTGTCAGGCATGCCATGATTTTATATCACAAGCGATTGTAATTAGATTTCCAACAGTTGGCAAATTTGGTAGATGCTAATGCTGGTCAAAATCAGCGGTGGCACAAAAATCATACACCACAGTAGACAGCTACACCCTTTCCTAATGCCACAATCCTGAATTGCCGATTTCAAAGTCATGGCAAAAGGACTTCAGCAGCAATTTCAATGAGACATCAAACTACTTTCTGTTCCTGATGGTACAATAACCCTTTGAAGTTGTGGCAAATCTTGTTGTGGAGATGAAGAGGAGCAGAATGGGGGAGGAGGGAATTGCTCTTTGATTTACCAGAGGAAATCCCAGCCGTTCCACCTGGCTTCTGCCCACAGAATGTTGGCTTTGATTTGTGTAGGAACCGAAGGTTGGTCTGACACATTATTTGCAGGTGGTATTTGTGTTGCCCTGCAGCGATGAGAAATTGGTGATGAGCACAATTTCAGTGCAGGGGATAAAAATCAAGCCAAGTTAAAATGTATATTTTGAGATTTGAATTTGAGATTGGTAAAGACAATATTAATGCAAACTCTTATGTAGCAAAACCACAAGGGCCCTTCACTAAAGTTGGACATTCCAAAACATGGTTTATTAGCCAAGTATTGTTCAAGGTCAACTCTTACCTAGAGGGGCTTATCATTGGCACTATAACATCCACATAAAACAGAAGTAGACATGACAGGATAGGTTTTGTGTGCTGCTGTTAATTACTTTTAAATTTGTTTCTGTTCCCATCTTTAAAGCCTCAAATCCTCTATTTTCTTGTTTGCAAGTGAGGAGAAACAGCAGCAGGCTGTTTACCACAAGGATAATGTTGATGCTCAGGATAGACAACCTTATATGGATTTCTGAGTCTGTCCAGAATGTATACACTGTTGCTATTAGAAACATCATGGATTCCATTGAAAAACCCAATTAGGTGGAAGTAACTCGTTCCAGACGGCAAGGACCTTCCCAAATTCAGTTGGTGGGACAGCCTGGTCTTCATTAAAAAGACAAATTAGATATATGTGGATTGTTCATGGATATTCTATACCTCACAATGCCACTGTGACGCATGAGACAGTGTGGCATTGATGCTTGGTTCTGGAGTTTGGATCAAACTAATAAAAAGTATTTTTCCATCCCACATCTGGGGATATTTCATATATTCAAGTACACTGCTGTATAATAGTATTTCTGTACTGTTAAAAAAATCTTTTAACTAGAGGCAAACAACTAGATCCTTCTGGCTTTTAACAGTTTGTCATTTACATGGAATTATTTCCACCCTATTTTTCTCCTTGTTTCCTCTAATTTTATCAAATCCTTGACTGTATATCAATGTTTATAGAGTTGCTGAACTCCCCTCAATTCCAGAACTGTCGGTCACTGTGGATGCTGAGTAAATATTGAATTGTTTCTCGGCAAACATAGGCCAGAAGTCGACGTGAGGTTACTCAGGTTCTATGTGGTGCTTTAGGGACACGTTTAAGAACAGATTTGACTTTTCATTCCACGTAAACAACGTAAATATTAGGGCTGTATGGTTTTTCGTGGAATCGTAAAATCAGGGGGATCGTGTGAAGTTCACTGATAAATTTTGTGACGTTCTGTATTGGTTTTAGGAGATATTGATAAGTTTTCACAGAACTTCATGGACTCCACACAATAAATGTAACCCATGAAAAACACGAATTTTAGTAACCTCACTCAGGATAGAAAATGCTGTGGCTGATAATTCAGTCCAGCTGCTCTGCTGCCCCATAGATGCTGCATGCGCCTGAGCACAAATGGGTTGACCTTGCCCAATGATAAAAGGTCAGGTTATTTGAATATTCTTCTGCCATAAGTGATGTGCCGAGGAGGGCAGGGGTCAACATTATGGATGCCGGCAGCCAGTGAAGGGGGCTGCTGACTGTCTAAGGGAGTGTCAGTAGATTTCTCCAATGAGGGGGAGGGGTGGAAGTGATGGTGAGGAAGGACAGGAAGAGAGGAATTGGGGAAAAGGGGAAAGAGGAGGAGGATCAGGCAGGGACATCTTTTAATTTTATCACCATGGCCTTTCTTCGTTGCTTGTTCCAAACCAGTGATGTGTAACTGAAGCACTCCTCAGGTAGTCCAGTCATATAAAGGGTAGTCCCTCTAATTTATTTTTGTGGCTCTAATGAACCTTTTGCACATCTTGTGTGCAGGCTCCCATTGCCCTTCACGTTGGTTGGCTATTGGGCATATTGAAAGCCTCAGGTCTCCGTGCCTGATAAAATGGGGAGCAGTCAAGCAAAACAGCAAAATGCATTGGGAGCCTACCATCACATTATCAGCGAGGAAGGTGAAAGGGAGGCCAAAGAACCCGGATAAGGGTGAACCAGTGGATGTAGTATATTTGGATTTTCAAAAGGCATTTGATATGGTGTGACATAAGAGGTTGTTACACAAGATTAGGGCTCATGGGATTGGGGGTAATATATTAGCATGGATTAAGAATTGGTTATCGGACAGAAAACAGAGGGCAGGAATAAACGGGACATTTTTGGGTTGGCAGGTTGTAACTAGTGGCGTGCCGCAAGGGTCGGTGCTTGGGCCCCTCCTGTTTACAATATATATCAATGACTTAGATGAGGGGACCGAGTGTAATGTATCCAAATTTGCTGACGATACAAAGCTAGGTGGGAAAGTAAGCTGTGAGGAGGATGCAAAGAGGCTGAAAAGAGATATCGACAGGTTAAGTGAGTGGGCGAGCAGGGGGCAGATGTAGTATTATGTGACTAAATGTGAAATTATCCACTTTGGTAGGAAGAATAGAAAAGCAGAATATTTTTTAAAAGGTGAGAGGCTAAGAAATGTTGGTAGTCAGAGGGATTCGGGTGTACTTGTACACGAATCACAGAAAGTTAACATGCAGGTACAGCAAGCAATTAGGAAGGCAAATGGTATGTTAGCCTTTATTGCAAGGGGGTTGGAGATTGAGTAGAATGGGTCTATATTCTCTGGAGTTTAGAAGAATGAGAGGTGATCTCATTGAAACGTATAAAATTCTTAGAGGGCTTGACAGGGTAGATGCTGAGAGGCTGTTTCCCATGGCTGGAGAGTCTAAGGGAATCAAGGGATATGGGGATAGGGTGGGAAAGTGGAGTTGAGGTAGAAGATCAGCCGTGATCGTATTAAATGGCGGAGCAGGCTCGAGGGGCCGTATTGCCTACTCCTGTTATTTCTTACGTTCTTATGGCCAGAGACGTGGAGGTCCTGCTGATCTTAATGGCAGGACCTCATTTCACTTAATAGGCTCGCGATCGGTGGGGGGAAGAGGCCCGTGATCGCGTGGGGGGAAGAAGAGGCCCACGATCGGGGATGGGGGGAGTTGCCCACGATCAGGATGGGGGGGAAAGAGGCTGCGATTGGGGAGGGGGAGGGGAGAGAGGAGAGAGGAGAGAGGCCCAAGATCAGGAGTGGGGGGGTGGGGAAGAGGCCCACGATCGGGAGGGGGGGGGGGAAGAGAGGCCCAAGATTGGGAATGATGGTGGGGGGGGGAAAGAGGCCCACGATCGGGAGGCAGGAAGAGAGGCCCATGATTGGGAGTGGGGAGAGATGCTCACCATCAGGAGGCAGGGGGGAGGGGGAAAAGAGACCCCCAATCGGGGGGGTGGGGGAGAGAGGCCCAAGATCGGGAATGGGGGGGGTGCGGGGAAGAGGCCCAAGATCGGTGGTGGGGGGGGGGGGCCGGGGGGAGGTCGGGGGGAGGTCGAAGGATTGCTTGAGGTTCCTGGGGGAGCACTCCTGCTCTTCCTGGCCTGCAAGGAGTGCTGAAAGAGACACTTAACTAGGGGAGCCACGGTTCCCACCTCCATTTCACTGGCGAGTTTCCTGATGCCTGTGAAATCCGCGCAGCAGCAGCAAATTTCAAATCAGGCTCACAAACACACTGTGGGAGCCTGATTTAAATATGTTAATCAAGTGTCCTGCCTCTCCATGACTTGACGCTCAGATGCCCTGATATCCCAATGTCAAAAAGGCAGCAGGCACATGAGCGGCAGCTTGAGGTCGTGGTCCACGTATTTCACTTTTTAACTCACCAGCCCCCACCACCCCCCCCCCCACAACAAGTGGCAGGTCGTCTGCAAGAAACTGAAACCATAAGAATGAAGCTTGTGAATCTAAACCATCAGATTACAGAAAATCGTGGGTGCATTGCCAAAGGAGGGAAAATTGTGAGCAAAACTTCCTCAATTTCCAGTTTAGTCGCCCGCTGCGTGCAAAGCTCTCCACTGGTGGTGCTGGGCCTTGGAAAGCTTCACCTCCCAGCTCTGAAAAAAAAGAGCAACACACATAAAGTCATCTCCTCTGTGCATGTGTGATACTATTTTCTTTTACACCAGAGCCTTTATTATAGCAAATGCCAGTTGCTGCAAATGTACTGTTTATGTTTATGTATATAAAAGGCCTATACATGTTTTACCCATCATTTGGCTGATTCTATCCCCACACAGTGGATGTATTTTCTTTCTTGGAAATATGGAGTGGAACTTCGAACTTTAGCTGGGTCGTATTTGTTTTAAAAAATGTTTTGTTTCCTCTTCGCTTTTGTGCACTTTACCATTAATGTTTCACTGCGTACAGAAGGCAATACTGGATCAGCCGCCCGATACACAGGCCGCCTGATTTTCTTTACCATTTAAATCAATCGAAAGGCAAATCGGGCAGGGTGTATATCTGGCCGCCTAGCCACCACTGCCCATGTTATACATCCTCGCCAAAGTTTAAATGTCCGGCCATAGTTTCACAGTTTCTGTGGTGGTCTAATGATGGAGTTGCTATTGATTAATATGATTCATGATAGTTGGAAGCAGGGGGAGTGAGGTGGGGTTGAATCAGAGTTCTGTCCTTGCCCTGAAGGCTATTTGGGGATGGGAAGAGAGGGAAAGGAAGATGTCACGAGTTTCCTGGTGATTGAGTGGTCAGATTGTCTCAATTTCTGATAGCCTTGCAGTGAACAACAATGGCATTGCACAAATGCTCTAAAATTTTTGGGAAAAAAAATTAGATTACTCCAGGGATCATTGATATTTCAATAGTGTAAGTTTATCTTAACATTGAATAACAATCTTAAGTGCTGGACACAAAACAAAGTATTTTAAAGAATTCTAGATAGATAGATGGTAAAACGAAGTCTATTAACTTGCAGTGACCTCATTACAATAAAATGCAGACCCATCTCCATGATGAAAGTGACCCTTTTCTAAGGCAAGTGTCCTGTTCTGATGTGGATCCATATATTTTTTTTTCTTTGAAAGTAAGCCTGGCCTCTAAAGTTCCAGCGAGCAGGGCAAAACGAAGCCCTTATAAATCATTTCCGTCACACTGCGAGAGAATGTCAGCCCCAGGCTTGAATTACCGCAAATTCATCGGCAGAAAATCTGCCATGAAATTGTGTGGCTCCTGGGAAGCGACTGCCATCTGCTTTTCCCCTTTCACTTGCCACTCTGCTCTCCCATCAATCCTAATTTTTACTGCTGCTACGTAAACTGCTCGGGATGAATTCATCTTGCTGTGTGCCGTGCTCTACAGAAACCTGCTTCATCCAAGCATTTTTTAAAAATTTGTTTTGTTTCTTCTCCGCTTTTGTGCATTTTACCCTTAATGTTTCACTGCATACAGAAGGCCTGATTGGTCACGGTGCTTTTTTTATGCGGGGAAACCGGATTCCACTTGTTACTGGGTCTTGCGGTCACACCTGTCAATCAGAACCGTGGGTCAGGCTGATACTGCACCTCCGAGGTGTCACTGGGATCTGTTCTGCCCTCGTTTAAACACAGAAACTAGGAGCAGGAGAAGAGAGACAGACCCGGGCCTGACAGCTGACTCATACTGAAGTGGACCAGACTGAATGAAAAATCAGAAGTGACTGTTTAACTTTTTTATTGGCATATTGTGTCTAGTGAAAAGAGGCACTACATTGAGAATGAGCTCATTAATTTTTTATCAGGCAAGGGATAGTTGGTGTTTACAGGTGACCCTTTAGTCATTGCCGTTGATGTTTGTAGTTTGACAAAATATTTACAAAAATGTTGTGAATGTGTTAATTGAACAATACGATGGAATCCAATTGTAGCAATTGCACAGCTGTCGTGCTTAATGTCTTGATGTCAAACCTTTGCTTTTCCAACTGCTTGTAATGGTCAGTTTTGCCCGGTCACTTCCAATCTCCTGTGATGAGGAAGTGACTACCTAAAGCAACACCATATGGGAACACTGGTTTTTAATGTCTGAAACTGACACAGATACACCAGCTCGTCAATTGCATTCCTGACCAGTGCCATCATCATGTCTGCAGGTTAAAACTTCTAACCAATTGTTGTTTGAAAAATGAAAAAAATGGTAAATATGCATTAAATCATTTTCTCTTCTACGAAATCTCAACCATGTCCCAGTACTATCTCCCAGCTTTGCCTTCACCACAAAATGAATGGTTGGGTTGTTATCTTTGAATGGTAATTTTATGAATGGGGATGGCAGGACTCCTGCTTTCAGCTGTAGTGCTTAGTCAGATATAGTGATTATTTGTGCAATTAATCCCTACATCTGGATTACATTGTAAATTGTTATCTGGAGTATATTTTTAAAGGTGTGATTTTTATTTTCCCTCTTCAGTGCTCTCTTTTTAAAGGAACAGGCACTTGCTGATCCAGTTTTACAGGCACTAGTACCTCTGGTACCTTACGTTAGTCTATAAATCAACAGAAGTTATGCTAAGGCTTTACGGTGCACAGGTCAGCAGGCTGTGGGCAGCATCACACATAGGCCTGATCTTGTTTTCATCATACATCTGAACATACATGCATAAGCATACTACTGCTGCCTTGGTTATGCAATACTAGTTAACTCAACACAAATTGGAGATTAAACCTTTAATACTCCTAGTCTACATTGCTCAATACCACATTATGCAATGCAGCCGCCTATGAAGCCATCGGGGAAGCTTGATATGAAATGTTATTGAGTCCCAAGCTGACCTAAGGCTGTAATATTTTGCCGCACATGAGGGCAAGTTGTCTGATGGGACTGGTCATTTAATATTCTTGTTTGCTGTGGATTTCAGATCCACTCTGTACTTGTGATGTGTGTTAGTGTTTAAAAGTCCTGTTTCTGTGTACGTACACACTGCTATTTTTTCTCTGTGTACGTACATGCTGACGGAACTTCATAGTCATATTGCCCCGATTCAAATGTTTTTTTACTCCGATTTCAAAATGAATGCATTCAACGTTCATGCTCATTTATGAAACTTGTTTTAAAATGAACATTTTTCGATGACATAACTTCTAAGTATTGCATTTAAAGCCAATTTATTGCCCCACTGGAAAAAACACACACGTCATGGTGTTTAGTACAAAATGCTGGTGCAGAAATAATTAGACCATTCTTTTCAGATCTTTTTATAGTTAACATTCACTTGTCCAAATGGTCATGCTTTAATTCATGAACAACAAAGTAATTAATTACAGACCTAATTAACTTGGAATTCTATTGATAACAATGGGACGATAATCAGAAGGTTGTGGGTTTATGCCCTATACCAGGGCATGAACTGATAATCAAAGGCTGACACTCCAATGCAATGCTAAGGGATTGTCTGTCCTTCAGAGGTCCGATCCGCCTGTTCCAGTGATTCAGGTGGGCATTAAAGATCCCGTGGCACTATTCAAAGTAAAGCAGTCCTCCTAATGTTCTGGCTAATATTTCTGCTTCAACCAAACTCCTCTACAAACATATTGGAGATGTATGTCCTGACTGCTATTGTAGAATGGTTGTTGCATTTGCTTACATAACTACAGTCACTGCATGTCAAGAAGTAATTTATGAAGCACTTTGAGATGTTTTGATATAAAAGTGCAAGTGGTTAAGATACAGCAATGTTTAATAGTGTGGTTATTGCTATAGGTCCTGTTATGTTGTAATCAGTAAGAAATGAATTGGTAATATATAGAGTGTATAGTTCATATGCTGGTAATCTGTGACCATAAAAAAGCCTGTTAACACTATAATATGATGTAGAGCTGTACGTACACAGCATTACATGCTTCCATATACCATCAGTTACTGCAATACTTTTTTTTTCTATTGCCTTACACATGCCTACTATTTAAAAGATTAAAAAAGAAAATGGTTGACTTGTACACTCTTTTCACTATATGCTGTTGCAACATTTTCTTTCCTATGGACTCCCAAGACCAAACATACTCTTCGGCTGAAATATTCCCGAGTCTTTGCCAAAGCTGCTGTGTGCCAGCCAGCAGAAGCTGAATGAAAGCAGGCCAAGCTGACTTTTTTTTTTCTCTCACTCCCTCTCTGTGGGGAAGTGTTCAGCTGTTTGCAAAATGGCTGTTGCATTCACCTATGTAGCAGCAGTGGCTAAGTGACTAGACTTCAAAGTAATTCAACGTGTCTGAAGACCCTTGGGACGTCCTGAGATAAATATTTTTTTCTCTCTTTCTCTTCTTATCTCTTTCTTTCTTTCACTCACTCACTCTTTCTCTCTCCCGTGTGTGTGTATGTGCTCACAGTAACACATCTGATAAGCACTTTTTCATAGATGGGAGTCCATTTGTTGCTGTTTATTGAGCTGTAATTTTAATATGTTACGTTACAATGAAAAGAAGCATTTTCTGTCTGTGGTTCTGCTGTAAAGATTGAAGCTTTGTCATTAATGACCAATTCTTGCTCCAGTTCTATATTCAGCAGGAAAGGATGCTTTGTGTAACAATCTGGATTGAGGAGGGTGTATCATCGCCTATAGGATCTCAAACTAATATATCACGTCTACAGTCTTGATCTAGAAACCTAAAATAGATCATGATTGTGATAAATAACAAACATATAATATTTTAAGATTGGATTATCCCATAGTTCTTAACAGTCCAAAAAAAAGGATTTAAGTTGACAGCTAGTCATGACCCCAAGAGAAAGAAGGGGCATTTCTTAGGTAGATGTACTCAAGGGACCTCTGCTGCAGTATAAATAAAAACACAAGATATTATTTTGATAAATGCATTGTATAAAGAATGTTATAGCCAGCTGTGAGGTCAACCACAATTCACAAGCTTTGTAATCTCTCTCATTTGTGGGTTACAAATCATATTTCATGATTGGCCCTGTGTTGATTATAGAATTAACTAAAGAATCTTTCACACAAGTGAATGGTAAAAAAAAATCAGCTTTTCAAAGCTCACGGTCTTAAACAAGGTCTTTGTGCTGAGGCAAATGGACCAGAGGTTCTTTCACAAAATGTTTGCTCATCCGGATAGTATTTTACTGGCTCCTTTTTCACTTTCATCAATGCTGCAGCACTGTTTTACATTTTTCATTTTATTCATTTCCACAAGAAAGCCTTTGTGATCAGTTGATGAAGATGTAGGCACAGAGTAACACTCGCAATAAAATTATTCAGATTGAAATGAGAATCTTTTAAAATTATGTTTTTTTTAATATTGTGCTCATCAAAGTGAGAAAAACTAACAATGGGGAATTGGGTGCACTTTATATTGTGGACAGCCAATGACTGCATCAGCAACAGCAACAACCTGCATTTATATAGCACCTTTAATGTAGTAAAATGTCCTAATGTGCTGCACAGGAGCATAATCAGACAAAAATTGACATAGAGCTAAAAGATATAGGATGGGTGACTAAAACTTGGTTAAAGAGGTATGTTTTAAGGAGTGACTTAAAGGAGGAGATAGAGGCGGAGAGGTTTAGGGAGGGAATTCCGGAACTTCAGGCCTAGACGGCTGAAGGCATGGCTGCCAATGCTGGGGCGAAGGGAGCGGAGGATGCACAAGAGGCCAGAGTTGGAGGAATACAGAGTCCTTGGAGGGTTTCAGGGCTGGAGGAGGTTACAAAGATAGGGAGGGGCGAGGCCTTGAAGGGATTTGAACATGAGGATGAGAATTTAAAATCTGAAACGTCAGTGGACTGGAAGCCAATGTAGGTCAGCGAGTACAGGGGTGATGGGTGAATGGGACTTAGTGCGGGTTAGGATATGGGTAGCAGAGTTTTGGATGTGCTCACGTTTATGGAGGGTGGAATATAGGAGGCTGATCAGGAGAGCATTGGAATAGTCGATTCTGAAGGTGACAAAAGCATGGATAAGGGTTTAAGCAGCAAATGGGTGAGGCAGGGGTGGAGATTCAGGAGTAAGCTAGATTCAGAATCAGTAATCAGATTATTTCACCATTGAAAGCTAGGTTTTCTGATAAATAGCTAACATACATTCATCTTGTACAGCACTACTTTATTCTTTTGAATAAGTTTCAGCTCATCAAGGTGACAGAGGACCAAGTGTCCGCATCAAGCACTCCAAGGTCATGTAAAGCTAGATGTGGGATAAAACTATTTCAGCACTGCAGAAATCATGGAGATAAGAATTCCTTTGGTCACTATGGGTAGGAATATTGTAAATATATTGGTGAAGATTACATTTTTTATCTTTTTTTGGAAAACAAAGAAATCTACAACCAGAATAATGTTTTCCAAATGCATTTATAGTATCTCTGCACATAGTGCAGGGGAATTCTTACCTGAACTTGCTTTAATCCAAACTTCAAAAGCACATCCATTGCACTAATGTGACACTTCCATTTCCCTTACCTGATGGCTTCTGTGAAAAAGGAACCAAATGAGGAACTGGGTGGAGACTGCCCAAACCTATTTGTTTAAGGATCCTTCCAGATGGTAGGGAAACTAATCCCAGATATACTGTTAATTCAGGGCATATTTAGAAGCTGCTGTTGGGTAAAAGCTGAACTGAATTCTATGTTTTGATGGCGGAATCTGCAGGGGATTTCACACACTGTATTAGTGATATTCATTAAATAAATAAATCCAAATTTACAGTAATGGAAAACTGCACAGTTGAATATGATTTGATTTTCTAAAGGAATCTGTATTTTGCATCTAATATGTTTCTAACTTATTTTACAACCTTCAACTCTCAGATTTTTTAATATAGCTTTTCATGACACAGGTTCCAATAAAGATAGCACTGTAATTTATTTCTGCCACCTTGTAGTAGGATTTTCTTATAATTAATTTTCTTTCCTTGGTTTATTGGTATCAGTGGAGTTCAGCTTGGCTTAGTGGGAAACACTCTTGGCCCGGAGTCATAGTTCGTGGGTTCAAGCCCACTCCAGAAGACATAAGTTAGGCTGGCACTTCTTTGCGGTATTGAGGGAGTGCTGCATTGTCTGGAGGTGCTGACTTTCAGATGAGATGTAAAACTGAGGCCCCATCTGCACGTTTCGGTAGATGTAAAAGACCCTACGGCACTATTTGAAGAAGAGCAAGGTAAAGCACAAGTCTTGGCCAACATTCCTCCCTCAATCAATACTTTTAAAAAGCTGGTCATTCATTCATTTGCTGTTTGTGGGACCTTGCTGTGTTCAAATTGGCTGCTGTGTTTGCCTGCATAACAAAAGTGACTACAGTTTAAAAGTACATTTGTTGGCTCTGAATGCTTTAGGGAGTCTCGAGGATGTGAAAGGTGTTCTATAAATGCAAGTCCTTTTTTTCCTCTACACTTGGCTTTATGGTTGCCCCAGCACCATTACACCACTATCAACAGTTTGCAGCCCTATCGCAGCATTTACAAAAGATGTTTAAAAATCCTCTTCCCTTACTTCGACCCTTTAATAGAAAGCAGTGTTTTGCTGAAACTAATAATGTTCAGAATTTCAGTGGGTAAAGTTCAGCTTCACAAATGAACCACACAAAGTACACACCATGCCCCCACAGTTTACATATGAAATAGTGCACACTGTTCTTACTTGCATTACTATTGGAGGTAAATCAGCCTGACCCGCCCATGATTTTGCAGCTGTGTTTGTGCACAGCTTCCATTAAAGCAACATTTGAAATACGTTGATAGTAGCAGCAATATCTATCAACATTTTGTAAATAAGGACCATCAGGCAAAACCATTATTTGCTGATGCCCATCCTGTCTGTAATGTCTTGCCACCCATATGTGCCAAATAAAGTAATTGGTAGCAGGGTAGAGCAATTGTTAGCCCGTGACTAATTTTCAACAATTTTGTCAAGAACAATAATAAAACATTGCTCGTGTTTAACACTGCATCATCCCTCCAGTGTGGCATAGTTTAAGTCATTCCTTTCTACCTGGATTTCTCCCCCCCTCCCCATCCCTCCACTGTGGGTTTATTAAAAAAACCTGAAAGCAAGTAATGAGCAAACAGTCTTAAAAGAATCAAAACAAAATTGCTTAAGACTTTGGTTTATCCATTAGTATAACAACAACAACTTGCACTTATATAGTGCCTTTAACCTAGTAAAACATCCCAAGGCACCTCACGGGAGCAATTATCAAACCAAATTTGACACCGAGCCATATAAGGAGATATTAGGACAGATGACCAAAAGCTTGGTAAAAGAGGTAGGTTTTAAGGAGTGTCTTAAAGGAGGAGAGGTAGAGAAGCGGAGAGGTTTAGGGAGGGAATTCCAAAAGTTAGGGCCCAGGCAGCTGAAAGTACGGCCACCAATGGTGGAACAATGAAAATCGGGGCTGTGCAAGAGGCCAGAATTGTTGGGGTGCAGAGATCTAGGAGGGTTGTAGGTATAGTTTCATTGTTTTTCTTTTTGTCATCACAGCGTTACAATATAACATCACCTTTTAAAATATCTGATAAATCATCAAAAATTCATCAATGCGCTGAAGCTAATTCATCTACACTGCATTTACTCATTACTTGAAAGCATTTCACGTTTCCAAAATTATACTGAGAGTTCTACCTGGTACAAAATGAAGAGACAAACCTGAGACAGCAGAAGCAAATGTAATAACACATTCAAAAATAATTCATACCCATGTTTATTAGAGATGAGTAACTCGTTACACAGTGTCGTAAGTTGATAACTTTGATTATGTATTAATGGATTCATTAAACTGTTAAATAGCAGTTCACCAGCTTTTTAAATATTCAAGCGGTGTTAATTATTTACAGAAGTTTTGTGGTAATGTAATTAAAGAAGTACATGCAGAATAATAGACTGGCAGTGACTTTACAAGCAGCAGTTCAGTTACACTGTCTGATACTATCACCATGCCGGCAAAGCTGGAGCTGTTTACGCACACGATATCTTCAATTACTATTTTCAAGATACTTTCAGATATTTGCTTTTGTAATGCATTGTGTAGCTTTTTATTTGAAAAGTTAACTTGTGACTTTTCTTCCTGTGCAAGTTTAGTACCATGTGCTGTAGAGGCAGATAAAGTAGGTGAAAAGGTAATACAGACAATAGCGCCATTGGATCTGAAGGCACAGGGTATCACATTTTGAGTAATATTGTATCTGACAGGTTTTCTGGCAGCAGATTAACAAGAACAAATCAACACATTTTACAATTGGAATAGTACAACACAGTTAAACATGACTGGTTTATATAGCAGCTCTTTGAAAAGTGGAGCAGTCAGTCAAGTTTGAGTTCAACTGAACAGCACTGAGCATCAGCTAGTTTTGACAATGTAGTGAAAATGCATTCCTAGAGACAAACACACACGGTTTCCGTTGACAAGATTATACTGCTGGATCTTTAACAGCACTTTCTCACAACAGCAGTTAGGGATGACATTACTCAATGAGTGTAATTCGTGCCAATAGGGAAGGTAACTTTATGGCAGTGGACACCATATCCATATGGAACTGGTTTGAGACTGCTTGAACTCATTCACTTGGAGCTCTCTAAATTCTAAATATTATACAGTCATTAAAAAGTATGTTGCATGACCACCATCACTGATGCTGCCAAGTGGAACAGGCACTGGGGTGGGGGGGGGGGGATCAGTCAATTGGGCAGAGATTGGCCTCACTAGGTTTTTTGGCCATTCTGCGATGCGCAGACTTTTGGTCAAGCCTTATAGCAAGCCCAAAGAGATCTTACTAAAACAATTGAGCGTTTCATTTCAATATTTACATCCATGGTAACAGATGCATAGTAGCTCATGTGGGTTTCCCCTGATACTCACCGAGAATGCACTGTGTGCTTACTTTATCCGTATAAAACAGGCAATGGGTGCATGGCCACTTTAGGCTAACAGGAGGAATCAGCGTTCAAAGTGAGATGCCACTGTATTTTTGAGATGAATCTTGAATTGGCATTTTTCTTTAACTTTATGCTGGGTGTTATTTTCAGTGCTAATTTTTGCCTATTTCTTTTTTGAGATTTTTGGACAAGAGTTTTGGCTATCTGATCTTTTGAGGCAGTAATTATAATGTGGAAAATTAACTTTCCTCTCTTTCTGTGTTATTTTGGGGAGCAAGGAGAGGATGAAAGAAGTCAGATCAGGTTGCATCAGAGACATTCATGGCCCTTGCCTCTTTAGCTGTATTTACCTACAGAGAGATACCTATTTATCTGCTCCCACATCCTTCAGAAATCACCTCTTGCCAAGCAGCTTGGACATGATGTAAAAAGGGTAACACTTTATTTTGGCCATGCAACTCCCATCAGCATTTCCAAAGCACTCTCTCAAAATAGGGATGCCTTGTATCTTTGCTCCCCATGATTATTTCTCTAACAGCAACAATGATGCATCCCTTTTAAAAAGCAGCTGTATCCTTCAAGAGTTCTATTTCCCATCTCCCACTCAGGGTGAGCTCTGGCAGACAGGCCCAATCCAGGTTGGGAGTGTGCTGTGAGCAATTAATAACATAAACCTGGGTAAAATCCATCAGGTGATGTGAAATTGGCACTTACGAAGCTCTGTAATCTCACCACTTCAGCATATCAGAATTAACCCTTAAAATTCGAGGCAAAAAAAGCAGAAAACACAATATTCATAGCTTGGTCCTGATAATTTTATATAAATATGCTCACAGCCTTTCTTCCAAACACTGGGGGAGTTGGATCCGAATAATTATTAACACGGATAGTGCGAGGGAGCTACATTAAGAAAGAGCGAGCTTGTATTTATATAATCCATTTCATGACCTCAGGCTGTCCCAAAATGCCTTACAGCCATTGAATTACTTTTAAGGTGTAGTCACTGTTGTTTTGTTGGCAAACATGGCAACCAAGTTGTTTACAGCAAGGTCCCACAAGTAGCAATGAATTGAATCACCAGTTAATTTCTTTTTGGTGGTGTTGGTTGAGGGGTAAATCAAGAGAATTGAGAGAATCGCCCTGCTCTTCAAATCATGCCATGGAATCTTTTACATCGATCTGAAAGGGCAGATTGGGCCTCAGTTTAACGTCTCATCTGACAATGCAGTGCTCCCTCAGAAGTGCACTGAATTGTCAGCCTAGATTATGCTCTCAAATCCTGCTGGAGTGAGGCTTAAATCTACAGCCTTCTTACTCTGATGCGAGCATGCTGCCACTGAGCCAAACTGATTTGCATAACCATAAAGTACTCGTGTTGAGTGAAACCAGAGTATTTTTGACCCAAGGCTGTAACTTAAAAATCCAGAGACACTTCTTCAATGGCGTTAAGGTATTTCTGAGCTTTGTATCTGTCTAGTTTCTTTTTTGCTTCCTCTTGATCTTGGTGAAACATGGATCCGAAATGGTTTTGGGTAATCTGCCCCCTGTCTTCATTCAATGTTTATCAAGCAGCCATAAATTAGTGGCCCTGTGCTAGTCCGTCCAATTCCCCCTCTCAACAAGAAGCGCCTCACAGCAGCATATAAGAATATCAAACTTGTATCCTACCACTCTTGCTAATATATCCCAATGTGATGTTTTCATGATATTAGACACTGCAACTCTTAATACAGCACAATAGCACTATTAAGTTCTTCCAATTGTGTCATCTGTAGTTGCTGTTTAAGTAAAAATATGTATTAAATCAAAACAAGCCACTAGAATGTCAAAATGAATCATAATTGATTTGACCTTTTCAATTTTTAAAAGGGGTATTGATGGTCCTCTTTAAGTGACGTGACTTCAGAAATGTAACATTTGTACTTCCTGACGGTTTTCCACCAGACGCTGTTAATGTGGTGAAGGCGTCATATGAGACCCTGGGTTTGAGAAACCCCAGTCACTTTCAATTTACTGTATTACTCATACTATTCCATTTCAAATTTAGTTTGGAGGAAATTCTATCAATGTTATCTCTAAGGACAGTAAAAGCTTTCATAAAAACGGACAAAAAAAGAACAAGCTGTCAAGCCTCAATCATTCTCAATATGACTCAGTCCTTTTTAATCTAAAACTATTAAGTTTTCATCTCAGTGTAGATGGGGTTACCTTTTATCTCCCTGATAATACTCTTAAAAATGGTCTCAGAATCTTACACCCAGTAAAATGTTTTAATTGGCTACTAGTTTTAAGCTTCCTATAGATCAGCGCATGGGACCAGACATTAGGAGCCAGTTTCTACCAATTGTCTCAGAACTCTTCGACCGTGTTGTCCGTAAACTATCTGCTGAGTACGAATCTTATTCATGACCGTTCTGGATTTAGACCAAGTACTGCAGTGTTGGTTGAATTCACTGACTCTGCCTTTAATTGGGGAACAAATTGTGGACCAATTAAATTTAAAATACATTTTGACACTGCTTAACTATGAGTTTTCTGAATGAATGGGAACCACTTGAATTTGCTGACATTTAATTTTCCAGGTTCTGCAGTTGTTTCATTGACTATAGGAAGAAGATATTTTTCAGAAACAGAGGGAATCTTGACATAACAGTTCCTTTTGTCACAAAGAATGATGATTAACATTTACGGTCTCTTGTTTCCTACCCCTCCAAGGTCCTCACCTTTTCTTTCGTCTCCCTTCCTGAAGGCAGTAACTCATTGGCAGGATATGTTTCCACAGACAGTGGCAGCCCTTTATCTTGCCCAAGTGGCCATTTGTCATGTGTGACCCTTAGAGAGTGAGTGTCAGCAAGTTATTTGACTATGGCAACATCATAGCCAAGCCTAATCCTATCCTTAGCTGATGTACATTCATTAGAAGCAGGGGCCATTAGATAGTGCAGGATCGAGAACACTAGCTTATTTTTAAAAACATGCTGTTATTACATGTTGTTATCTTTGTCAATTACAGTGTCCCAATCCGAATGGATCTGGGATGTTCTTAGTCTGTGTAATTCAGTACTATACAGATGATGCACTTACCCACTCAGGTATCAGGGTAGCCTTATTAATTCTATAAATATATCTTGTTCAAAAGTTGACTGCTTATTATCTTATCGAAGAAAATAGCATGAAGGATCTATCCCAAAAATGCAAGGCAACGGACTGAACGTATATGTTTGAAATGAGAACGGGCTGGGTTATAACTGCATCAGTAGATGTGAATTGAGCTGCCTCTCACTGTTGGATTCAGTAGGGCCAATTTTCATTTTTCACTACCGGGCAGGAACAGGGTAGTCATATGACAACAATCACAGCGCAGCACTTGCCGCAGGAAACAGGCAGGCACCTCATCAGTCCGTGCAAAGTTAGGGTCCTATGATGTCAATAGGGCCCTAATGCGATTTTGAAGTACCAATGGGCTAGCCGTGTGTCAGGCACGTTCCACCCATTGGTACTTGGCGTTGAGAAGCCTAACCTCTCCACAAACCTCACAAATGAGTTTTTAAATGATTTTTGTGGGGCCATAAAAAATTGGCTTTCAGCTTCAAGAATTCTTGCAAAATGCTGTAACACATTTTAACTCAATGACCGACACCATGTTTGGTACGGTGTTCCCCAACCCCCGCCCCCCCCCCCCACCCCACCCCCCACCCCCCACCCCCCACCCACCCAACTTTTGCGAGATTGCTTATTTGGAGGCAGAAAAGGAACAACAACAAGAAGCCCCCTTCGGCAGCTACTGAAGCTATTCACCTGGCCCTCTTCAGAGGTACCATCAATTACTTCATTAGCAAAAGGCAGGAATCCTGCTTCAACTTTTCCATATAATAGCTTCATCTCACAGTTAATACTAAGAAACTCCTCCAACTCAAATCTCCACTCTTCCTATTCTTAAATAAAAGGCACAAATAAACAATGATTAATTTCGAACAGTGATTTATTGAAGAACGGCAGGTATGTGACTGTCTGCTTTATCACCATGGTACTTCCTCCTCACCCACTTTTTCCATTGTGGTGCTATGGGTGCATGTCTACCTATCCCAGTGCTTCTTCTAAGTGAACTCCCACTGAAATGAGACTGGGAGAGGTGGGCTAAGCTGTGTCTCTGGAATATGGCATTGGGAATGAGGTGGTCCTCGATCTTCTTGAGCATAGAACCTGGATGGACCCACTAGAGGCTGTGAATTATCAACAGATGTGTGGACAGCCTGCCTTCTGGCTCTTGGACAGTCATGGGTGGTGGATAGAGGAGTAGTGCAGAAGTACCTCATCTTCCATGGCCACGTCCATCCTGACCTTACTTGGAAGGGTCTCCGGGGCAGTCTGGCTATAAGGGAAATGAAAAGATTTTTTGAGTGCCCACGTGAATGAATTCAGAGCGCTGTATTATCACTGCGTCCTCCACCCACCTCCCCCCCCCCCCCCCCTTACCTTGAGAATCTTGAAAAATCGCTCGCCCTTTCAGGGGAAACAGTCTGTCCCTGCTCAGCTCTTCAAACTGTGGAGCCCTTTGCCTTCCTCATTGTGCTGCTGCCATCCTAACTTGCCAATGGAGAAAATAAATAGTATCAAGGGACTGAACTTGGAAAATAGTAACAGCGCATACATTCCAGGCCAGACTTCAGTCATGAGTACATTGAAAGGATTTTACATTAAACGCCTTGGGGCCAATCAATTCCGATTGTTTTGCTCCACTTCCTTGCTCTTGCTCCATGCCCCTTTAAGCAGCCTGTGGCCTATAAGGCCCAAGGCACACCCGAACTTCCTGTCACCTGGGTAGTCTGCTGCATTTGTGTGCGTCCACTAGTGCACCAAGTTCACTCTCTCTATTCTAATGAACACCTCCAGGAAATCCAGGTGTTCCAGTTCTTCTTGGAGTGCAGCGCATTTCTGGTGTGCTGCACACATATTGCCCCTGAACAGCATCCGTCCAGGTACACCATCTCTGATATGCTAATCAAAAATTCAACACAATAATCTGAATATTATTTTGGCAACTGTTGTACTGTGATACAAACCATTTGTGAGTATCATACTATGTGTAATAGGACTCTGTACACAATTATACTCATAGCTATCATTTGTAACTGTATAAGTGCCATTGACTTGGGGATCTTCACAACAATATGCTCTTCATTAAACTGAACAAAGCTTACCCTGTTTAAATATTCTTCAAGAAGAGCCAGTTTTAGAAAATATGCATTGCAAACATAACTACAGCATATTTTATGTGTTCTGTTAAAGTGCATATTTGTTCACTATTCATTTGAATTGCTCTTGAATCTTGTTATATTATACAGTACAAACCAATAGATAACTGTTACGAATGCACCTCATTTATTTTATAGGCACCATCAGGTAATGGTAAACTGATCAACAAGCTGTAGAAACTGTTGACTTATCACCTAACAGGACCATATTACATTGAATTACATAGAATTTACAGCACAGAAACAGGCCATTCGGCCCAACAGGATCATGCTGGTGTTTAAGCTCCACACCAGCTTCCTCTCACCTTATTTCATCGCACCCTTTCAACATATCCTTCTGTTCCTTTCTCCCTTGTCTACTTGTCTCTCTTCCCCTTAAATGCACCAATGTTGTTTGCCTGAACTTCTCCATGTGGCAGCAAGTTCCACATTCTCACCACTCCTGAATTCCTTATTGGATTTATTAGTGACTATCTTATATTTATGGCCCCTAGTTTTAGACTCCCATAAAGTGGAAACCCTTTGAAAATATTTTTCAAAAATCAAGCCTTAGAATTTTGGTTGTTTAAAACGAGAGGAGATTCATGGAAGGATGCTAACACTGTAGTGAAATACATTTAGCAACAGGTAGTTTCCTGATTGCCACTGCCATTTTCTTTTTCCGAACAATCCCAATTTAAATATTGGTTTATTGCTGAGATAATTCATTCTTCTTCCTTTCTTTGGTCCTTACTCACTCAGCTAGCATGGTTCCCATTCTTTTCCTTAGCCCTGACCAGTCTTCCCTCTCTAGTTCACCCTTCCCCTCCCCTCTCCCCAATCCCAGATAAAATTTTGTATTGTGAGATGTTGGCAAGAACACAGATTGCTCAACAGAAAGCAACTGCCCTTGGTGAGGATATTGAGAAACATGTGACTAGTCCCACGCTGAATTAGAATATTTTTCTCACAATTAAAAAACTTGTATTTACCATATCACATCAAACATTTGAAAGCACTTCACATAATGAATTGTAAACAATTTTACAACACCAAGTTATAGTCCAGCAATTTTATTTTAAATTCACAAGCTTTCGGAGGCTTCCTCCTTCGTCAGGTGAACGATGTGAAAAAAAAAGGAGGCTTCCTCCTTCACCTGACGAAGGAGGAAGCCTCCGAAAGCTTGTGAATTTAAAATAAAATTGTTGGACTATAACTTGGTGTTGTAAAATTGTTTACAATTGTCAACCCCAGTCCATCACCGGCATCTCCACATCATCACATAATGAAGGAAGAGATTACCAGCTGCATTATGACCTAACATATACTGCAATGGAGTACAGTGACTAATGTAGGCAAACACTGTAGGCATTCTATGCCAGCAATGTCTCACAAAAGCAATGAGATGAACAAGCAGTTTTATTTTGCTGGTATTGATTGAGGGAGGAATGTTGGTTAGGACACCTGGGAGAACTCCCCCGCATTTCTTATTGTGCTTTGAACAGGCAGATGGGATCTTGGGTGAGTGGCTCATCTGAAGGATTATGTCTCTGACAATACATCAGTTTTTCAGTATTGCACTGAAGTATTAGCCTACATTATGAGCATGAGGCTTAAATCCACAACCTTTTTATTGAAGGCGAGTGCCAGAAATTGAGCCAAGTTGACATTTAAAAAAATCTATGAATTTCACTGGCATCCAGAATGCATGCGCAGGCGTCCATCTTTGTAAAAGGGTTCGCACAGGTGCAGATAACGACCACCAGCAGCATGTAAAGTAGGGAGAATATGCATTAGATCAGTGTGCAACATTGATTTAAAGGGTTGGATACCATTTTGGCAATCAGTGCTCCAGCAAATGCACTGTCTTAAACATGACCAGCTGAACATGTCTTAGACGGCCTGGAGGATCCCCCACCAGCGCTATTTCATAGAATAATAATCATAGAAAATTACGGCACAGAAGGAGGCCATTCGGCTCATCATGTCCGTACTGGCCGAAAAAGAGCTATCCAGCTTAATCCCACTTTCCAGCACTTGGTCCGTAGCCCTGTAGGTTACAGCAAGTCAAGTACACAACCAAGTACTTTTTAAATGAGTTTTAGGGTTTCTGCCTCTACCACCCTTCCAGGCAGTGAGTTCCAGACCCCCACCACCATCTGGGTGAAAATATTTCTCCTCAGCTCCCCTCTAATCCTTTTACCAATCACTTTAAATCTATGCCCCCTGGTCACTGACCCCTCCGCTAAGGGAAACAAGTCCTCCCTATCCACTCTATCTAGTCCCGTCATAATTTTATATACCTCAATTAAATCTCCTCTCAGCCTCCTTTGTTTCAAAGAAAACAACCCCAGCCTATCCAGTCTTTTCTCATAGCTAAAATTCTCCAGCCCTGGCAACATCCTTGTAAATCTCCTCTGTACCCTCTCTAGTTCAATCACATCTTTCCTGCAATGTGGTGCCCAGAACTGCACGTAGTACTCAAGCTGTGGCCGAACCAATGTTTTATACAGTTCTAGCATAACCTCCCTGCTCTTATAGTCTATGCCACGGCTAATAAAGGAAAGTATCCCATATGTCTTTTTAACAACCTTATCTATCTATTTAAAAGGACCATGCGGGATTTACAGGTTAGTTGCTGGATTATTGCTTCTGGCTGCTGATGCATTTGTACCTATTTTAGGAGGTCTCCTATACTTGAATACTAGGACGAGGGGACATAGGCTATGTCCTGGCTCTAAATGTTAGGCTATCATTTAGAGCCAGGACTTGAAGGAGTGAAGTTTGGAACGGTCTTCTGCAAACTGCAGTTGATGCCAGCTAAATTGTCAATTTTTTATTCTGAGATTAATAGATTTCTGTGAACCAAGGGTATTAAGGGAAATGGGGCAAAGGCGGATATACGGAGTTAGGTCACAGGTCAACCATGATCTCATCGAATGGCAGAACAGGCTCGAGGAGCTAAATGCCACTGTCACTTGCTGCCTCCTGTTATGCGCCACCTTCTCCTGCAAGAAAGCAAGAAGTATGTCAGTGTGTGTCCTGCAGGGTGTCTGGATGATGTGCCTGCCATGGTTGAATAGCTGCCAATGTGTTTGACCTGTGAATTGTGGGTGAGTGGCTTGCAACAGTGGTAATGTGAGAGGAAGCATCTGATTGGAAGAGTTGAGTACTGATTGAAAGAGTTTGTCGGTATGTGGGTGATGGGGGGTGTAGTGCAAGGAGCAGTGCATGCGGCTAGTGGTGCAGTTGGTAGGAGATGCCACTTGACAGTTGACCTCACTCATCTTGACCACTCGTGTCAAAGCATTGAACTTCTTCCTGCACTGCATTCATGTTCGTGGTGCTATGCACCTGGCATTGACTTCATCCCCTACTGCCTCCCACTGCCTCTTGAGCATATGTCTGGAGGGCCTCTTACCCCCCTGAGGATATAGGATATCCCTCCATCTGTCCACCTCTTGTACCAGGGCTCTAGTGCATCAGCAGAGAGCCTTGGTGCATGCAATCTAGCAGGCCTGGTACAAACTCAGATCAGCAGATTGTTGAGGTCCAGCATTAAGATTGGAGGATGTGGATTTAGTAGTTAACCTTTATTCAATGTTTTAACATAACTCAACAGTTTGTAAACATAGGGACGGGACCTGCATCTGTGTTTTACATGTGCGATGTCTGATCTCTGTTCAGACTCCGTGCGGACCCATATCTGATATTTTGAAAATAAGAGGTGCAGGCTGTCTTTAAGATGTGCGAGCAACTCACGCGATATCTGGGCCCCCTGCTGGTGAGAAGTGCGAAGCGAGTGAGAACATTGCAGCTGGGCCTGATTGCTGCATTACAATCAGGTAAGTGTGGAGGCAACACAATTCTCACATACTGCCTGCATCGGAACCACCGGGCGCAGGTTAATTGCGCAACGTGATGCTCGCATCCAGATTCGGGGTTAACCTATTTAACCCCCCACATTTTTACAGATTGAGATTGGCCAGATAGTAAGCATCTAAACGAAGCCTCTGGACGTCTGCTGGCTCACTAATGCCTCTTGCTTACAAGCAATTCTGTATCAAAAAGATAATGAACAAACCTGTTATGATAAATTTCCCAAATTAGTTCCATTTTTTGCTAACTAATGACTGAAGCCTTGAGTATTACAAACTTCAGTTCATATTTATTTTGTTCGTCTCAACAAGTTGATCATAGAATCATAGAAAGGTTACAGCATGGAAGGAGGCCATTTGGCCCATCGAGTCCGCGCCGGCTCTATGCAAGAGCAATCCAACTAGTCCCACTCCCCTGCCCTATCCCCATAGCCCTGCAAATTGTTTCCTTTCAAGTACTAATCCAGTTCCCTTTTGAAGGCCATGATTAAATCTGCCTCCACCCTCACCCCCTCGGGCAGTGCATTCCAGATCCTAACGACTCACCGTGCAACAAAGTTTTTCCTCATGTCAGCTTTGGTTCTTTTGCCAATCACCTTAAATCTATGTCCTCTGGTTCTTGACCGTTCCACCAATGGGAACAGTTTCTCTCTATCTACTCTGTCTAGACCCTTCATGATTTTGAATACTTCAATCCAGAGAATCCAGAGGCAGTAGTAGAGGCGGGTACAATTTTGTCTTTTAAAAAGCATTTGGACAGTTACATGGGTAAGATGGGTATAGAGGGATATGGACCAAGTGCAGGCAATTGGGACTAGTTTAGTGGTATAAACTGGGCGACATGGACATGTTGGGCCGAAGGGCCTGTTTCCATGTTGTAAACTTCTATGACTCTAATCAAATCTCCTCGCAACCATCTCTGTTCCAAGGAGAACAACCCCAGCTTCCCCAATCTACCCATGTAACTAAAGGCTTGGAATCATTCCAGTAAATCTCTTCTACACCCTCTCTAAGGCCCTCACATCTTTCCTAAAGTGCAGTGCCCAGAACTGGACACAATACTCCAATTGTGGCTGAACCAGTATTTTCTAAAGGTTCATCATGACTTCCATACTTTTGTGCTATATGCCTCTATTTATAAAGCCCAGGATCCCGTATGCTTTTTTAACCGCTTTCTCAACCTGCCCTGCCACCTTCAATGATTTGTGCACAGACGGAACAGGGCAGATTTGGATCAGACACCAATTTTACACCCTGCCTGATTTTACTCACTCCAAGTGACAGTGTGTAGTGGGCAGGGTGTAAAATTTGCACCACTCTGCCTTTAGCTTTGCGAAAGATTTTTGTGGCCATTTGTAATTCACGTGGTATCTCTACCTTGCCACAAGTTGCTGGCCGATTTGCACGTTAATAACGGCGTGCATCGTTCACACGCCGTTATTTTTTCAGCAAGTTCTGGGCCAATGATATTTACATAACCATTTGCTATTGTGAGTTAAATTTCCTGATTGTTCCTTTTCAGGAAGGATTTTCTCAACTGTATCCAATCTTGCAATTTGAACCCATACTAGTTCAATCATTTTGATAGATGTTTTTATCTTTAATTTTTCCTCTTTCTAGATTCTGCTCCTTTGTCTTCCTCTAAACTCCATTCCAAGTTTTGAGCTTCCAGATGGGAGAATGGGTTGATAGAAACCATCTGCTTGCAAATTAAGACGGATGTGGGATCTGGCTGGACTGCTTTGACCTCTTTTCCAATTAGAGGACCCTAGAAGCCAGCATCTTTAAGCACATATGGGGGGAGGAGGCCTAGGGATGCAGCACGATAGTATACAGAGGTGCTGTGTTTCGAGTGGTCAGACTCTAGTTCATTCTCGAGATTATTCTTCGCAGTGAAGTCCTGATCTCACCCAGAGCTACCTGGAATTCACTGGTTCCTACTGAGGGTGAAGGAGGTAAATCCATATGGCAAAGCCCTCTCACTCTGGCCATGTGCATCTACTTCTGATGATATAGAGTAGGTATTGGTGGAATCTAGGAGAAAATTACTGATTGCCCCCTTGGCTTGAGGTAAACCTGAGCTGTGCTTTTAGAAATTTTGTGGTTAGCATGTCCTATTTCTTCAGGGAGATTCTCCTTATGTAACTCACTGGAATAGCAAAATGTGTTTGTGTTCTACTTTGTGGTTGTTGTGTTGATACAGATTGTTGAAAAACGAGTTCCTTACCACATGTGACCGGAAATGCTATTTGTTATTGACTGTCTTCAGTTCTATATATTTCAATGTGAACTAAAGCCATCAGCTACATGTTCCTTTTGAAAACAGGAACCTGCAATATGACTGATGAATGTAATTAAGCTTGTGATTTGCAGCAACATGTCTTGTGGAATTTATTTTTTTACCGAGTTTTGCCTTGAACAGTAGTTAATGGTGTCAGCTCAGACTGAAAGAGACCTGCAATCACCTCTCCACAGTGACAGAAATTCCAACTTTCCTTGCTTTCCAGTTCTTTTTTTTTCTTCCCAATTCCATAAAGTCTCCCTTTCAACCTCTTTAAAGCAGCAATGAAGTCGATGGCAAATTATTTCTTTTGCTTTGTGGCTGTGTGACACCTTCATTTTGCACTGATTTTTCAGGGTGCAAAAACATTATAATATTGTGGAAATGTAATTGTGTTATATGCACGTGGCCTTATTATGACTCTCCCTTTGGCTTTTCTTCTCTTCCGCCCTGTGGGGAAGCGTCCACTTTACTTACGTGGGGCGTCTGATCCATAATAGGGCGGAGACCAAGGGTACAATAGAATGGGAGACGCCACAATCAGACATTGTGTTAAGGCTCCAATACTGTCATCATCATCAACAACATTCTTTTGGCGGGTTTCATTTACAGATATTCTAAATGGGCTAATTGTGAAGGTCCCACTACTTGATGTGCTGTAAATGCTGGCTGATTGCACAGCTGAACTTGTAGTGCTGAACAAATGTGGCTGATGGCATCCAACCTGCCTCTTGTCTTCCCACCACCGATCTGTCCACCCTCTTGTTGATGTGGTAGTCCATCTTTCAATAAACTCCTCTTCTGGCCATAATAAGTATTAGTTCAATTCGCAACCCCTCAAGATAATGAAGCAGCCCGTGCCCACATGCAGCAAAACCTGGACAACATCCAGGCTTGGGCTGATAAGTGGCAAGTAACATTTGCGCCAGACAAGTGCCATGCAATGACCATCTCCAACAAGAGAGAATCTAACCACCTCCCCTTAACATTCAATGGCATTATCATCGCCAAATCCCCCACCATCAACATCCTGGAGCTCACCATTGACCAGAAACTTAACTGGACCAGCCACATAAATACTATGGCTACAAGAGCAGGTCAGAGGCTGGGTATTCTGTGGCGATTGACTCACCTCCTGACTCCCCAAAGCCTTTCCACCATCTACAAGGCACAAGTCAGGAGTGTGATGGAATACTCTCCACTTGCCTGGATGAGTGCAGCTCCAACAACACTTAAGAAGCTCAACACCATCCAGGACAAAGCAGCCCGCTTGATTGGCACCCCATCCACCACCCTAAACATTCACTCCCTTCAACACTGGCGCACCATGGCTGCAGTGTGTACCATCCTCGGGATGCACTGCAGCAACTCGCCAAGGCTTCTTCGACAGCACCTCCCAAACCTGCGACCTCTACCACCTAGCATGTAAAGTGTGTAAAAAGAAAAAGATTAATGAAGACAAATGTAGGTCCATTACAGTCAGAAACGGGAGAATTTATAATGGGGAACAGGGAAATGGCAGAGCAATTAAACAAATACTTTGGTTCTGTCTTCACGGAAGAGGACACAAATAACTTCCCAGAAATGCTAGGGAACCAAGGGACGAGTGAGAAGGAGGAATTAAAGGAAATTAGTATTAGTAAAAAAAATAGTGCTGGACAAATTAATAGGACTGAAAGCTGATAAATCCCCAGGACCTGATAATCTGCATCCCAGAGTACTAAAAGAGGTAGCCATGGAAATAATGGATGCATTAGATGTCATTTTCCAAAATTCTATAGATTATGGAACAGTTCCTGCAGATTGGAGGGTGGCAAATGTAACCCTACTATTTAAAAAAGGAGGGAGAGAGAAAACAGGGAACTACAGATCGGTTAGCCTAACATCAGTAGTAGGGAAAATGCTCGAGTCTATTATAAAGGATGTGATAACAGGACACTTAGAAAATATCAATGGGATTAGACAAAGTCAACATGGATTTATGAAAGGGAAATCGTGTTTGACAAACCTACTGGAGTTTTTTGGGGATGTAACTGGTAGAATAGATAAGGGAGAACCAGTGGATGTGGTTTATTTGGATTTTCAGAAGGCCTTTGATAAAGTCCCACATAAGAGGTTAGTGTGCAAAGTTAAAACACATGGGATTGGGGGTAATATACTGGCATGGATTGAAAATTGATTAACAGGCAGGAAACGGAGAGTAGGAATAAACGGGTCTTTTTCTGGGTGGCAGGCAGTGACTAGTGGGGTACCGCAGGGATCAGTGCTTGGGCCCCAGCTATTCACAATATATATCAATGATTTGGATGAGGGAACCAAATGTAATATTTCCAAGTTTGCTGACGACACAAAACTAGGTGGGATCGTGAGTTGTGAGGAGGATGCAAAGAGGCTTCAGGGTGATTTAGACAAGTTGAGTGAGTGGGCAAATACATGACAGATGCAGTATAATGTGGATAAATGTGAAGTTATCCACTTTGGAAGGAAAAACAGAAAAGCAGAGTATTATTTAAATGGTGATGATAGATTGGGGAATGTTGATGTACAAAGGGACCTGGGTGTCCTTGTACACCAGTCACTGAAAGCAAACATGCAGGTGCAGCAAGCAGTTAGGAAGGAAAATAATATGTCGGCTTTCATTTCAAGAGGATTTGAGTATAGGAGCAAGGATGTCTTACTGCAGTTATACACAGCCTTGGTGAGGCCACACCTGGAGTATTGTGTGCAGTTTTGGTCTCCTTACCTAAGAAAGGATATACTTGCCATAGAAGGAGTGCAGTGAAGGTTCACTAGACTGATCCCTGGGATGGCAGGACTGTCGTATGAGGAGAGATTGGGTCGACTCGGCCTGTATTCACTCGAGTTTAGAAGAATGAGAGGGGATCTCATTGAAACATATAAAATTCTGACAGGGCTAGACAGACTGGATGCAGGGAGCATGTTTCCCCTGACTGGGGGGTCCAGAACGAGGGGTCACAGTCTCAGGATACGGGGTAAGACATTTAGGACTGAGATGAGGAGAAATTTCTTCACGGAGGGTGGTGAACCTGTGGAATTCACTACCACAGAAGGCTGTGGAGGCGATGTCACTGAATATATTTAAGAAGGAGCTAGATAGATTTCTAGACATAAAAGGCATCAAGGGGTATGGGGAGAGAGTGGAAATATGGTACTGAGATAGAGGATCAGCCATGATCATATTGAATGGCAGAGCAGGCTCGAAGGGCCAAATTGGCCTACTCCTGCTCCTATTTTCTATGTTTCTATGTAGAAGGACAAGGGCAGTAAACACATGGGAACAACACCACCTTCACGTTCCCCCCCAAGTCACACACCATCCCGACTTGGAAATATATCGCCGTTCCTTCATTGACGCTGGGTCAAAATCCTGTAACTCCCTTCCTAACAGCACTGTGGGAGAACCTTCACCACACGGACTGCAGCGGTTCAAGAAGGCGGCTCACCACCACCTTCTCAAGGGCAATTAGGGATGGGCAATAAATGCTGGCCTTGCCAGCGACGCCCACATTCCATGAACGAATAAAGAAAAATACCAAAATGGCAATTATGTACAAAGATATATACACGTCAAAAAGTTGTCATTGTTTTTGAGAAGAGAAGCAAGTTGAAGCTTTTTCAAGATTAGTGATATTCACGCAATGAGGAAGGCGGGCGGGCCAGTTACAAAGGGCAGGTAAGCCAATGCCAAATGGAGCCATGGTTTTTGTTCCTCTCCAATGTTCTTTTCTCTTCTCACTCACTGAGATTCACTTTCACAGATGGCGGTTACTCTCCTGTGAACATTCTTCATTTGTGAGCCTTGACAGAGTGCTGGCTGGATATTTGATGGTGAAGGATACCATGGCCGAGCCTGATCATGTCTTTACTTGGTGTGTACACACACGTGCACATCTGGCAGGAATCATTCTACAGTGATCAGGAACATGAAAATTGGCATTCCCTAATCCAGGGGTACTTAGGTCAATTGTTACACTGGCTGAGATCAGCTAACTCACCATGGTTGGGGATCAAACCCAAGAACTTCCAGGTTTCTATGCTCAGAGGTATAGACTTTACCCCTAAGCCATTTGGAAGGTGTGTAGCCACGTTTTTAATGCGTTTAGCGGCTAGATTTTCCTCTTCAGTGGGTTTAGCACTGAAATAGCGCCGAGACTGCACTTTGGTCAGTCAGCGCAAATTCCTCCTAAAATCTGCTCAGTTCTCCTGTTTCTAACACCGTGCATTATTATGGGTGGGTTCTTGGTGCTATTCTCCCCTCTATTTGCCTGCCTTTGGGTGGGATGGAAATCTGCTGCAGTTTTACCATTTTAAGTGGCTGAATCAGTCTGAAATCATAGAGCATCCATCTTGCAATAAGTGAATAATAAGACAAAGCAGCCTAGATGAGAGTGATCTTACCATGACTGAGGAACTGTAGCCTTCAGTAGGTCCCTCTGAGATGAAGGTCACCCCGGGCATCAAAGCCTCCTGACCCTGAGGTGTTACCTAGAAAAAGTGGGAGGCCACATTTAAAGGGTAGGGGTGAAGTAAGCACTAAGAAATAATGGTGATCAATGTAATCAGGAAGTGTCAAACACGGTCAGACACCTGAAAGGAAGGATGCTGAAAAGCAGTTTGCTAGGATGGCAGGTCTATACTGATGACTGATATTTGGAGGAGTGTGTAAGAGAGGACCATGTGATGATTTTCATTAGAGTGTGGTGTTCTGATGGTAGCAAGGGAGCTGTCATGGACATGCAGAGAACCATATTACCTGAGGCCATCCTTTATTCAGAGTTCCTATAGTTCTCTGGCAGGTGGCATGGGCTCTGCGTCAGATTTCTGGTCTTCAACATGTTATGAAGCTTTAAGCTTCTGAGCCTGCTGGTATTGCTCTTCCTACCTATTTTTCTCTTCCTCTGTAAGATCAAGACCTTTTTGAATAGTCACATATTGAAGGACAAACAAGCCATGGTGACTCAGGATACTCCTGTGGGACTAAAAACTAGAATCTAGCCTTCAAGGTCCTGATGATTTGCTCCATAATGATTCATATTGCACTATGTGCATCATAATAGGCCATTTGCTCCAGTGTTCTGGGGTTTTGCAGTGGGGTCATTAGCCATTGCACTAATAGATTGCCCTAGTACCCCAATAGCTATCCTTAAGCCAGCCCTGACTCAGTGAACATTCCTAGGACACTTGACTGCCTTAAAATAGATGCACCCTGGCAGTTTCTTGGGTAGCAGGGATTAACATGCATTATGATGTGCTTGGCATTGTACGTAACCTGCATATTTATTGAATATACCAATTTTCCATTGACAATAATCATGGGATTCTGCAGGGGTGGGGTGTGGATGGTGACATGGGTTCTGTCAATGGCCTCCTAGAACTGGGGAACCCTGCCAGTTAGTAAAACTGAATTGCCCCATCTCACTCTTTTGACACTTGTATGAGAAGCAGAACAAACTCTAAACAGGACATCTTTCAAATACTTAATGTAGTGGTGGGCTGCAGATGGACTGATCTGGCATATTTCCTCCAAAATAGCCTGAAAAGATCTGTGGATTCATGTCAGCCATCATCAATAGTGCCTTAAAATTAGGCATCCCTCTGGGCTTCCACTACATACTCAACCTCCTCCTCCTGATCAGCAAAAAGATAGAGAGGGATTCTAAGTGTGGGGGGGGGGGGGGGGTGAAGGGCATCTTTGTGGGCGGGGCAATGGGTGCCAAGCTTCAAAGATGGCACACCCAGAAACAATAATTCAGTCCGCAAAATCCAAGTCGAGCATTCCTAATTCCAATAACTGGCAGAGCAATGTGATGAATCAAACTCCAGCTGTAACAAATTGGCCACTAATCAGCACTTCCAGTCTGCTAGCACCTCTAACATGTTGTAATGCCACAGAAACACTGGTGTTAATTTATGGGGGCAGTAACTCAGTGCTGGTGGAATGAAATTGACATTGCATGAGGATCTTATTGGTGAGTTTGGAATATCGGGTAGTGTCGGGGTTTTAGTGGGATAGCGGAGCATAGGAAAATAGCTCATCCCTGGAATGGTGGAGTTTTCGACACCTAGCCTCTGCCACATTTTCCTATTTGTAGTGCCAAAATTGCACCAAAAAAAACTGGTCTAAAACAATGGAAAATATCTCGGGCACTGTCGCACATCACACAGCACCTGGGTCAAGAGTCCCACAGGCAGATGCTTGGAAGCAGGCTGCCCACCATGCTTTAATGGTTGGAAATGATATACAGCATTGGGAAATTAAGATGAGAAGTTCAAATGGCATCTCTCAGTACTCATTACATGCTTCATATACTGGAAGGCAGCTACGTTGTGAATCAAGTTTCATATTCCATTTAATGCTTAAAATTATGTTCAAAGGGCTCTTTAAATACTACTTACCTTCTGATCAGGGCAATAATTCTCATCTGATGAACGATTATAATTAATATCTAAAAAGAAGAAATTATAAAATTGTACTCTTATTTATTGGTGATAACATTTAGCAGGATACAATTATATTTCAATAAATGTAATATATATTGGTCATATTATTTCCCAGAAATCAGCCATTGATGAACAACAATAATCTCTAGAAACCATCATACATTAAGGAGACAGGCATTCAGTACCTACCGTTCAAAAAAAAAAACAGGCTCAAATAGAATAAAACCAACCCCAGGAACTTCACAGCACACATTATATATAAAAAAAAGTTACCCTGGAGTGATTTCAAAGCTGAAATCTCATCCTGGAGATCGGGTGACTGTTACAAAGGCCTTGTGATATTACTCCTAGGTATCTATTACTCTCGATTTGCCAGAACAAAATGAAATTAAAGTGACAGAAATTCAGAAAGTGGCAAATGTCCAATTATTTCTGAGGGTTTCAGAATGGGGTTGTGAAAGGTCCCAGGAGAAATGATTCTGTAACTTTATCTCTGTTCACTTTGATTCTAAACTATTATGCTTTTATTAAATAAGAATTATTACCTTTCTGACTTGATTAGAAAGTATGCAGTAGGTAAAGATCCTTTTAAACATAATTTTGGTTATTAAATGGAATATGAAACGTGATTCACAATGTAGCTGCCTTCTAATGTATGAAGCATGTCACAGGTACTGAAAGATGCCCTTTGAACTTTTCACCTTTTTTTTTTCCATTCAGTCTTTTGAGATTTAACCCCCTTTTTTAGGCATCAAAGTACCATATTAATCAATATATATCTACTTTCGTGCTATGCTCTTGTTGCTAAACTACTCCAGAATGCATGACTTCATTTAAAACGTTGCATGAATATAAATCTGCCTTTGAAGTTTTAGATATTTTTTCTCACGATTTCTCAATGCTGACAGATCCACAGCTACGCCTTGTGCCTCAGGCAGATGTTCCCATGAGGTTGGATCGATGGGATTTGTATTGTGAAATATCCAACTGTATTGTAGTGAATACATTTTGAAGTTCCTTTTGGAGAACTTCGAAAAGGCAAGGGAGATGTATATGCAATGAGGTATACTCTCTTGTCCAGGAAGGAATGTGGCACACTTTATTCCTAATATTTATTGAATGTCAGGATAGGAGATTAGGGGAGGTGTGACCGCTTTGCTCTGAATTGGGCAGGTGGCAGTCAGAAGGTCAACATGGTTTGAAAGCAGCGATTGATGTTTCTTCCCAGAGTGAAAGAATATGGCTGCTCTTAACAAGTATTATGTATTATTGTTCATGAGTATAAAATGCAATGTAGAGATGTCATTTTGGGGATGGTGGTGCTTGAAAATTAAAGCCATCATTTGCTGGTCATTGAATTTTTAAAGGGGAAGTGTTGCTGCACTGAGAAGGTTTCAGTCAATTCCTCAAACAGACTGTTTTAAAAATATAGTTCATGATGGTGGCTGATGGGGAAGGTCAATGCTACATTTAAGTGTTTTTATTTTCGTGTAAAAAAACAACTTTTCTTTCTGAGATAATCAATGATTCAATTATATGGTTGCACAGTTTCTGATTACAAACCTGATAATATGTTCACAGATTAAACTAGCCCTTTAAAGTATTTAAGGTACCAACACTGATGATGTGAGGGTGGTTTCAGTACATCTTCCTTTCTATTCTTACCAATCTGAGTATTCATTCTCACTTGGGTTTCCTGTGAATTTTATTCTGTTCTTGGTGAATTTTTTTCTCTCAGTATCCATCCCTCCTGAATGGTGTTTTCCTGTATTCTCTTTAAAACAAACTGCATTCCATTGTCAGTGAATGAAATAACTACCAGTAAGAGTGCAGACACTGCTTTAAAACACCACTTGTAAACTCTGTAACATGCTCAACAATAGGGGCACAATTCTGTTCCTAATTCAAGTGTTGCCAACTACATCAACTTCACCTTCCTCACAGTGTTTCAAGCTGTTTCAGGCAATTTAATTCAGCGTTACACATCACCAAGTTAATAACCTGCAATGAATTTTTAATGAACTTCCAGAGGCATTAAGGAGAAAAGGGTCTTTATTGGTGCAACAGAGGTGTATCCTCTTAGGAGTCCATAATTAAAAAATATATTTTCTAAATCAATAATAAAATATTTTGTTGGCCACTTGACCCATTCCAGGTTAATGCTAATGTCCTAATCATTTTCATTCAAATAACTTTTTATTAGACATGCTGCCAGCTCTCCAGGGAGGAGTGGGATATTGTGTGGAACAGTGGTCAGAGCAGGTGCAGCAAGCACAGTCTATTCTATAATAGAATAGGCGTCCACAGCACTCGGGCAGTGCAATAAGTCAATCTCTGCTTCCGTCCTTTATGCTACAACATGAAATAGATGTATGGTGGAAATTGGAGAGGGTGGAATAAATAAAATGATTTGCTGCAAGGCAAAATGCACTGACAATGAAAAATATAATGCAAATGTCCTTTTGCATTGAGGCAAATGTCATAAAATTTCACTTTAGGGGCGAGGATTCAATTTTCTTTTAGATTCAGCATCAGAGTTCCAAAAGTCAAGTATCCAGGAGTTCAGATGTACAGTTTGGATCCCAATAGTCAACTTGCAAATCTCGGTATATAGCCATGGAACGTGGACCTATACTCTAGCAATACCATCAGGAAAGAAATAGACATTTATACTTGCCTATATATTGCCAGATAATGGATGCATATCATTTCCCATCACACCCACTATCAACCCACCAACACTGCCAGGGAAGACAAACACAAACTGTCATTGTGCCACCAAGACACGATTCTCCCTACCCCCATCTGCCACCTTACCAAAAAAAACTAAGGAAAAGACTAACCTATTATTTATATCTCTGACCATAAACAGTCACTGACCTGTTATCTTATATTACTGCTGGATGAAGTATGCCAAGTTGCAAGGAGTAGAACCTTTTTGTGTGTGTTTATGCTAAACTTTTCTAAAGGGTGATGTCAACCCAAATTATCTAAATATGGGAAAAAAAATTGTAAGTTAACCTCAAAAGGCCTAATTCCAGTCACTGCAGGCCATCGTTTGACTTGGATCTTGGATCAAACCAAAGGTTGATCCTCCCAATGTTTTAAACAGCAATAACATTCAAATGCTCAGACTCCTTTTACTAACTAAGGTTACAAATTGGGCAATTATGAGAAAGGGAGTACAGAGGATTAGAATTAAAGTTGTGTAGGTGTAACTTTAAGAATTTTGATTGCAATGTGTAATAGGTTTCCATATACCACTGTCCTTGCTAGTTTAGACCTTTCCACCCTGTAACATTGTAATGCAGTGAGATCATGTTTTACAGGATGCTGCAATTTCTTTCTTTTAGAGTTTTTGAATAAAGTTTTGAAGAGACATTTTGATGAGAAATCAATGTTTTGACATTTATGTCTGATGAAGTCTCTGAAACTCACTTGTCTGAAGATGTTGGAAACATCAGCTGCACGCCTGGAGTTCGAACTACTGGTTCTAACGAGTGGGAGATATCACCTTTACAAGCTGTAAATTCCAGAGTCATGTGATCAGAAAGCTAAAAAAAATTAGATTGTTAGAGTCAGATCATCTTTATACCCCTCTCTTCAAAGTCATCCCATTTAAACTTACAATTGTGTATTTAAAATATTTGGACTGGCTCTTAATTTCTTCTTCTTCAAATTTAAATTTATTTCATTCCTTTTCTTTGGGGCCCCCTGAGCTTTGCCACCTTCCCCAGTCAAGAGGTTGAGCACTTGACCTGTTCCTTGGGTTGGCCAATGACTCTTCAGTTGCCTGCTGGGAGGCACATGGGGCTATCTAGGGGCAATAGGGCCTCCAAATTTTCCTGCCTACCTTTGCGGTCATGCCTGAACTTTATTAACTACAACTACAAAACTGTGTTCCTCAGAAGTGGCATGTGAAAACCAACGTTCTAACACATCTCATGGCACACTGTGTTGGAGCAACTCAGACTGGCAAAAGATGGGAAGTGGTGTTCCACAGGGATCAGTGCTGGGACCACTGTTGTTCACAATTTACATTAACGATTTGCATTCGGGAATTCGAAGTACAATTTCAAAATTTGCGGACAACACCAAATTGGTGGATGTAGTTAATACAAAGGAAGGATGCGTCAAAATGCAAGAGGACATTAATAAACCTACTGTATGGGCGTGTAATTGGCAAATGAATTTCAATATAGATAAGTGTGAGGTGGTGCATTTTGGCAGGAAGAATAAGGAGGCCACATACGGTTTGGATAATAGTCTAAACGGGATAGAGGAGCAAAGGGATTTAGGGGTATAGATACACAAGTCACTAATAGTAGCAATGCAGGTTAATAAGGCCATTAAAAAGGCAAATCAAGCACCAGGGCTCATTTCTAGAGGGATAGAATTGAAACACAAAGAAGTTATGTTAAACTTGTATAGAACCTTGGTTTGACCACACTTGGAGTACTGTGCACAGTTCTGGTCTCCATATTATAGAAAGGATATAGAGGCATTGGAGATGGAGCAAAAAAGATTCACAAGAATGATACCAGAATGGAGAGGATATCCTTATGAGGAAAGGCTGAACAGGCTGGGACTCTTTCATCCAGAAAAGAGAAGGCTGAGGGGTGATCTGATAGAAGCCTTTAAGATAATAGGGTTTGATAGGGTAGACATAGAGAAAATGTTTCCACTTGTGGGGGAGTCCAAAACTAGAGGTCATAAATATAAAATAGTCGCTAATAAATCCAATAGGGAATTCAAGAGAAACTCCTTTACCCAAAGAGTGGTAAGAATATGGAACACACTACCACAAGGAATAGTTGAGGCAAATAGCATAGATGCATTTAAGGGGAAGCTAGATAAGCACATGAGGGAGAAAGGAATAGAAGGGCATCCTGATAGGGTTAGATGAATTAGGAAGGGAGGAGGCTCGTGTGGAGCATAAACGGCGGCACAGACCAGTTGGGCTGAATGGCCTGTTTCTGTGCTGTAGTTTCGATGTAACTTGATGTTACTCTACCCTCTCCTTAACTCAACAAAATATTATGACAAATGCTTTCTACTTTCTTCTAATTTCACAACTATTTCAATGTCTTTGTTTTCAGATGTATGAGATGATATACCTCACGTAATTTCAATTAAATTCACTTTGGAAACATGTCTAATCACATTCTTGTCCAGCAGCAGAGGTTGCCATTGTCTACTGACTCATCACTTCAACCTGTTGCAACCACTTCAATGATTTGTTTTGTCACATCACTCCCTCAGTAGTCACAAATTACTGATCAATACACAAGGTAGTAAGTGTACATCATAGTGTAACAATTCAAAGCTTCCCATTTTATGATATTTAAAATCATTTTTAATAAATGAATAATATAGGAGTTAACAACCACAAAAGGGAGTGTGCTTCATCAATTCCCAGCTAAATTTATAAAGGGAGCATTGAGTTATAGGGAGAGGGGTAAGAACAAAAAGAATGGCCAGCTCAGTCCACTTATAACACACCTTCCATGTAGTGGTATTGATGATAACCAAAGCTTAATCTGCTGCTTATATTACTGTTTCCTTCTAACTGAAGGAGACTCCATCAGGGTGGGTGTTGGCAAATGGGAATTGTACACCTGTTGACATTACTTTTTGGTTCTGTATTCTGTGAAAAGATTTAAAGGGTATTGCCAATATGTTGGATGTTCTACAATGTTCTACCAATCACTCCACCATTGGCAAACTCAGTTCCAGAAACCTTATTAAAACTTTGGCTTCTTGGACAAGCTTATGCTGGAGTTGTTGTAGTGTGCATGGTTATGATGCATATCTTTATTTAACGTTAGTTTTGGAAAAGCAAAAGATAGAGAGAAACAATTTCTTCTGGTGGGAGAGTCCAGAACAAAGGGGCATAACCTTAAAATTAGAGCAAGACCATTCAGGGGTGATATCAGGAAGCACTTCACCCAAAGTGTAGTGGAAATCTGGAACTTTTCCCCCAAAAAGCTGTTGAGGCTGGGGGTCAATTGAAAATTTCAAAACTGAGGTTGATAGATTTTTGTTCGGGAAGGATATTAAGGGATATTGAACCAAGGCGGGTAGAAGGAGATAAGATATAGATCGGCCATGATCTAATTGAATGGCGGAACAGGATCAAGGGGCTGAATTGTTCCTATGATTGTGGTGTAGAACACAACTGGTGACATATGGAGTCACAAAGTTACACAGGCCTAGATTTTCACTCTGAGCCGTGGAGAGCCAGGGGTGTTGGTGGGGGGGAAGCATTTCCGGACGGAAGCATGGGTTTCCCGGACGTCCTTTATAATTTTGACATAAGGACGTCTGTTAATTTTTTTCTGCAGGTTTCCTGCTTGACAGATTGACAGGCTGGCTGGCTGTCAGATAGGGAAACAACCAGATGCTAAGGATGCCAGCAGGTAAGTCCGAAATCGATAAGTCCTATTATTGGGCATGGGTAGCGCGATCCGCTATTAACCCGCGCCTGATGGCCCCTACGCAGGCAGCATGTGAATTTCAAGCAGCCTGCTATTTACTATGATAGCTCTGTGCAGCCAATGTTACCTGTGCTGCTGAGAGGCTGCACGGAGAATGAGGAAGCCCGAAATGGGGCTTGCTCAGCACACATCATTGGCAGCCTGCACCTCTTCAAGATTCAGGTGTACGTTTTAAATGGGACATGCACAGTCCACTGGAAGGAGGGAAAGATGGCCTGAAGGATGGCAGGACAGGTGTGAGAGCGGGCCCCACACTTCTCCATTGATGAACTGAAGGCCCTGGTGGAGGGAGTGGACAAAAGGAGGGCCATCCATGTACCCACAGGGTGGCAGGAGACCCTCCAGACTCCAGCTCCGCAGGCATTGGGAGGCTATGGCACAGGAAATAAACACCAGGAGCATTGCATCACATACGTGGGTGCAGTGCCGAAAGAAGTTCAATGATTTGACACGAGTGGTCAAGGTGAGTGAATACAAGTGTCAAGTGGCACATCCTACCAACAGCATCACTGCTCCATGCATCACACTCTCTGTCACCCACCCACCAACAAACACTGCCTATCCATAAGCAATGCTGCACTCGGCATGCTGCATCTCACCCGCACATAGTACCACCCTTGTAGGCCACACAAACACGACTTGCAGGTCACACAGACTGGCAGCTATTCAACCATGACAGGCACATCACCCAGACACCATACTGGATACTCACTGACACGCTGCCCTCTGTCTTGCAGGAGAAGGTGGTGCATAACAGTCAGCAGCAGGAGGGACCTGAGGGAGGACAGGCACGCCTACACGTCTTCACCCCCTTGGAGGAGACTGTTCTTCGGATCATTGGCCGGGCCATCGCTGCGGCTGTGACCACATGCCGCGCTGGAGGTCCCGATGAAGGAGGGGCACTGCATATCTAATGCTCCTTCTCATTTCCCACATCTCCCTCCTCCCATAATCTTTTCTGACTCGCGTGCTGCAGATGCTGTCGGCACGCGCGTCTTATTTGCTCCTCTCCCCACTCCACAACTCAATTTGCTTCCATTTGTCATTGCAGATACCCAAGAACACATGGAGGCACCGTCCGAGGAGGAGAAGGTGGCGGGGGGAACACTGAAGGCACACCGTCACTCGATCTGACACTCGCATTCACCAGCTCAGAGACTGATACTGTGCATACTTTAGAGGCTAGGTTAGAGGTGGGATCTACACGTGGTGAGACACCGAGCATAAGTGTACAGGAGCTGGGGTGGGGGGGAACGGATACCACAGGTGCCAGCTCGCCGGGGGGCGAGGTCGCTCACTAGTTCTGCTGCAGGGGTGTCAAATGAGGACTTCGATGGGCCAGGCGACAGAAGATAGCTGAGGCTACAGAAGATGGCTGATGAGCGTACACCGCCAAATGCTTGGGGCACTGGAAAGCCTTCCAGAAAGCCTGCACACAATGACAAGGGGAATGGAGAAGTCCAGCTCCAACTTGGCACAGGGCTTTGCGCAGAGCTTGGAGCTCATCCTTTCTAACATGGAACGGAAGGTCACGTTCATCATGGAACCCACCATGACACAACACCTGATGGCCGATATCGCGGCTTCCATTGAAGCACAGACCGATGTCATCAAAGAACTGCAAGCTACGGTTGCAGCTCAGACTGCTGCTTTGGTGGCTCTGGGGACCACTGTGGAACGGGGCTTCCAGGGCGTTACAGCACTCCAGCAATCCGTTCTTCAGCTGATCACCAGGATTGCTGAGACTCCACCCCGGGAGAGTGGCAGTGGCACCAGGGCAGTCAGACCTGCTGTCCTCTCTCAGGGAGACAGCATTCTTGCTCCCCCACCTCTGCCACTCTGCCAGTGCCCTTGTTGTTGCTTGTCAGCCAGCCAGGCCAGACTGCCGAAGCCCATGCTGAGATGATGCAGTCTGAAGCCGGGCACTCCTGGCTCAGAGTTGCTTGAGGTCATCCTCCAAGGTCATCTGCACGCTCCTCCATTGAAGGCCAGCAGCCTTCCTCCACCCATGCTCCAGCCTCTGGGGAAACATCTCATAGGAGCACTAGAATGGGTAAAGGCACACGAACAACAGGCACTAAGGCAATGCACAAGGGTGAATAGTCCTGTTCTGTTTCCATAATTTTATTTGTTAATAAATGTGACTTTGAATTTGCATTTGGTGGTTGTTTTTATTTGTACCATGAGTTGAGGGGGAAACCAACGTGTAATCAGATGGAGGGCGATTTGATGGTCACGTGGGAGCGGACAGGTGGGGAATGTAGGACTGTTGGTGAGTTTGGGGATGTAGTTTACATTATTGATAGCGGGCACGGATCAGGCAAGCATGCAGAGTCCTTGCGGACAAGGCGTGTGTTCCCTGTTGCAACCTTGCGTCTTCCTCCACTCCCTCCTCTGCCTCTTCCTTCTCAGCCTCTTCCTCCTCCTCTTCCTCCTTAGCCTCCTCCTCCTCCACCTCTGGTTCAGGGTCTTCTCCGATCATCGGTTACAAGGGCTGGTTCCCCATGATGGCGAGGTTGTGCAGCATGCAGCATACCACCATGAATCTTCCCACCCTCTCAGCGGAGTACTAGAGGGCTCCTCCAGAACGGTCGAGGCAGCGGAAGCGTGGTTTCAGGAGGCCTATGGTATGTTTCACGACGTTACGTGTGGCAGCATAGCTCTCATTGTAGGCCTGCTCTGCACCTATGCATGGGTTCCTGACTGGTGTCATGAGCCACGGTGTGAGGGGATAGCCCTTCTCGCCCAGTAGCCAGCCTTTGACTTGCCGAGTTGGTTGAAAGATCTCTGGCATGTTGGACTGCTGCATAGCAAAGGCGTTGTGACTGCTCCCAGGGTAGCGGGCATCGACCTCCATGATTTGATGCGTGTGGTCACTCACCAGCTACACGCTCAGGGAATGGAAGCCCTATCAGTTGACAAAGACGGCCGAGTTGCTATGTGGGACACGCAGGGCAATATGCGTGCAATCAATGGCACCCTGCACCATGGGGAAGCCAGTAATGTGAACGAATCCCCGTACTCGCTCTTTCTGTTTGTCTCTGTCAATAGGGAAAGTGATGAACCAGTTCCTCATCTCATATAGTGCATCTGTGACCTCCCTTATGCAGCAGTGCACTGCATACTGCGAGGTGTTGCACATGTCGCCAGCAGAGGCCTGAAATGATCCTGAGCCGTAGAAATTCAGCACCATGGTGACCTTCACAGCCACAGGCAATGCCGTCCTTGCCCTGCTCTGAGGCTGCACCAGTTGACAGATCTCCGTCATGGCCTCCTTGGTGAAACTCAGCCATCAGATGCAATGCTCCTTGCTCATGTTGAGGTAAGTGAATTGGTCCGGGAAGGCCCTCATTGTTTATTGCCTCCTGCTCAGTGCCCTGTGCCTCCTCATCCTCTGTCTCCTCGCAGCTTGACTTGCTATGCGTGGCACCTCTGCATGCTCCCAGCCGTGCTCAATGCCCAGCGGGAGCCCTAGCAGACCGCGTATGGTTGGCAGGAATGCTGTTCAACCACGATTGTAACTTTCCGAACTGTAAGGCAGTACCTGCCAAACCACTCTCAAATATACTGTAGCAACTCTCAGTAAGTATAGGGAGCTCCAAAAACACTTCCTTTTCCACCAGTAGCCAGAAGCAATAATCCAACAACTAACCTGCAACACCTGCATGGTCCCTTTAAATAGGGCTGGTGGGGGGTCCTCCAGGCACTCTAAGACATGTTCAGGTATGCATAGTTAAGACTGTGCGTTAAGGTCCAAAATGGTGTCTTTCACTTTAAATCAGCGTTACACACTGTACGCATTTTCTCCCTACTTTACATGCTGCCGGCGTTCAGTATTTGCGCATGTGCTAATATCTATACCAAGATGGCGTCCGGCGCACATCATGCTGGAAACGTGCATGTGCAGCCAAGACGCCATCTTTCCACTTCGGGAGGCCTCTTGGCGCCGAAACAACGGGTGCAACAAGGCCCAATTTCTAGCCCTGTGTCTTTAAATCTGCAGACTGCCTTTTCCAAAGGTTAAATCTGCAATTTTATTTTCAAAATTAACCAATAATCGACCAGTCACCTTGGTATGATTAAACAGACTGGGATCATCGATCATGTCATTAATTGCATAATATTGCATAAATCTGTACAGAACCTGGTGACAAGACTTTCACCAAATGACAGTGACAATTTAAAGTAGCAAGTTCTGGCCTTAAAATCCAGTGACATTTATAATGCAGAGCATAAGTTTGTTGTTGACCTCATTAATAAATACATTTATTTCAAACTGAAATCATATGAGCACAACAGTGATTTACTGCTGCAACTTTGTTTAGTGCTACAATTGCAAATGAAAAGTAAGTTGGTGCCATGGCAATATGCCTTGAAAGACTTCCATAAACATTCCAATATGTACCTCAGTTTTCAAGAAAAAAAACTTAAAAAGCAAGCAGTTTTTTTCAATAATCGAAGAATGTAATAGTTTGGAGGCTTTTCTGTCTTAAATACATCTGCACATGTTTGCTCAGACTGCTGACCAGCTATGCACTGGCATTTCTGTAGACATTGAACTAATTAATTTTCACGGAATTTTCTGTTCACTCACATAAGATGAGCGAAGCCATTCAGCTCATCTAAGCCCCTTCGTCTGAGAAAAGTAACACATCACCCCACCCATCATGTAATTTAATTGTATTTTGAATGACTCTAAGGTTTTTATTTCTACTACTGTACTTGGAAAACCATTCATTTTTTGCATGAATAAGCTCTTCCCAACATCTGTCTTAAATTGGCCTTTCCCCAGTTTTAGCCCACATCCCCTTTTTCTGGTGTCTTGGCTTACCATGAAGAAATGCTTTGGAATTGCCTTGCATGCCTTAAGAAACTTTCATAAAATGTTGGACAACAGCTCTAGTTGTTGTCTGTGTTTCTGCAGTGATCCTCTTTGAGCTAGTCTTTGTATTTTGGTTTTAATTTTTAATCAATGGACAGTAAAAATATACAGCTGGAATTTCCTGAGGGGTTCACTCAAACCCCTGAGAAATGTCTAAAAACATCTTACTGCTGATTCACCTGGGTTCCCAATGATTTTCCACTTGTGTTACAGCAGGAGATCGGGAGAACTCGATGGAAAATCTCCCCCCATTTCATTTGTAGTTAGTTGGCAGACACAAATCAGTAATGTGATATCAAATCAGCGGTTCATCTCCAGGTACTAATTAGTTATTTTTCAAATACATTAAAAATTAAGATCAAAGTATGAAAATCACACTAAAACATTCAAATTGCAATATAATCTGTTCCAGCCTGGTGGCCAATATGGTGATGCCTAGTTTTCAAGTGGGCTGTTCTTAGCCATATTAGTGACTAAATCAATACAACAACTCCATAATGGGACAATGCTGCTCTTTAAAACTGCAGTGCTGCATAAATCTATTAACATTTTTAATGGCCAAATGCTTGCTCATTTCAACTTATGATTGTGTATTTGTACATTGGAATTACCTCCTCTTAGTTTCCTGTTTTTCATGTTTAACAATAGAATGAATCTCCATGTTACTCCCATGTCATCTTGCTCTAACACTTTCTATTCAGGCAAAAAACAGTGTTGTGCTTTAAGTTCCCCTGCCTTATGTTGGTGCACGTTTCTGTATAACTAGGGAGGGGCAGGAAAAGGCATAGTCCCTTCAGTGCCATGCACAGCATTTTATTTTTCACTGGTTAGTGGCCTAATATTTGTGACACTAATAATACCATCTCAGGTGGTATTATTAGTGCAACCCCTCAGATAATGAAGCAGTCCATGCCTGCATGCAGCAAGACTTGGACAACATCCAGGCTTGGGCTGATAATGGCAAGTAACATTTGCGCCAGACAAGTGCCAGGCAATGACCATCTCCAACAAGAGAGAGTCTAACCACCTCCTCAATGGCATTAGCATCGCCAAATCCCCCACCATCAACATCCTGGGGGTCACCATTGACCAGAAACTTAACTGGACCAGCCATATAAATACTGTGGCTACAAGAGCAGGTCAGAGGCTGGGTATTCTGCGGCGAGTGACTCACCTCCTGACTCCCCAGAGCCTTTCCACCATCTACAAGGCACAAGTCAGGAGTGTGATGGAATACTCTCCACTTGCTTGGATGAGTGCAGCTCCAACAACACTCAAGAAGCTCGACACCATTCAAGACAAAGCAGCCCACTTGAATGGCACCCCATCCACCACCCAAAACATTCACTCTCTTCACCATTGGCGCACTGTGGCTGCAGTGTGTACCATCCACAGGATGCACTGCAGCAACTTGCCAAGGCTTCTTCAACAGCACTTCCCAAACCCACAACCTCTACCACCTAGAAGGACAAGGGCAGCAGGCACATGAGAACAACACCACCTGCACGTTCCCCTCCAAGTCACACACCATCCCGACTTGCAAATATATCACCGTTCCTTCATTGTCGCTGGGTCAAAATCCTGGAACTCCCTTCCTAACAGCACTGTGGGAGAACCTTCACCACACAGGACTGCAGCGGTTCAAGAAGGTGGCTCACCACCACCTTCTGAAGGGCAATTAGGGATGGGCAATAAATGCTGGCCTCACCAGCGACACCCACATCCCATGAACGAATAAAAAATATCTCAGCTGTGGACAAAAGGATGAGCAAATATTGTGCTCTCAGGATTTTGACATTGGTGTCTGTAACCAGCCTTGTGGTTAGAAAATGTTACGTATTGCATTTATCGCAGATTCTACCACCCGTGCCCTCCCTCTGTCCCCAAGGATAGTGCTTGCGTTCCATTCTCTGCTTTCTCAGGTGGCAAGACAGTACGATGGTATGTGGGGGAATTACAAGGGAGGGAGGAAAGATCCTTTATTTTTATTTCTCAGTTTGAAACACTCATTAAATAGCTTTTATATAAGGACTTTTGTGATAGTTACTGATTAAATTGAGCATTACATTATACCACACCAGAAAGCTCTATGGATTCAATACATCATTACAAAAGGGGCCTCTGTCACGGAACGCAGCTTTAGGCAGGGCGATCTCTGTCATTACACGGAGGACCTCTACCACTGAACATAGCTTTAGGCAGGAGATCTTTGTGACTGAATGCATCATTACACCTCATTACATCAGAGATCTCTCTCACTGGACAGGGTATTAGGTGGGTGAATCTTTGCTACTGAACGTATCATTACACAGAAGATTTGAACAGATGAACTTGGAACTGCACAGACACATTCCCTGGAAAATGCACATAAAGGCAGCATCAGATAAATAAAGTTGCAGATTCTAAAATTCTCTCATTTTAGCTAAATCTAGTAGGACAACAGTTTTTTTTAAATGAAAAAAATCTTGATTTTACCTGAATTTAGAAATGTTCGCTAGTTCTACATATTATATAATTTTATATTCTGGTGGCACAGCACTACGGTGTAGCAGGGTGCTGCACAATGCTGTAATAAATGCAGGTTGCCACTCACAATCAACTTCATAGTGAGCTCCTGATCTCCCCATGGGGAGCAAGAAAGATCCAAAGACAAGTCAGCTCCACATGGGTTAGTCGCTGAATGCTTTTGACAGAACCATAGGGTTAGATGAAGAGGGGTGGGGCACAAACGCCGGCAGAGACCAGTTGCGGCGAATGGCCTGTTTCTGTGCTGTGGACTCATGGGCTCTGATATTTACTCGGAGCCGGGAAGAGAGTTGCCGGGGGGAAGATTTTTCAGATGGGAAACCCTGAAGTATGGGTTTCCTACAAGTCCTGCTGATTTTGACAGTAGAACTTTTAAGAAATGATTTTAATAGGTTTCACGCCCAACAGCCAGCTTGATTGACATCGCCGGGGGGGGGGGGGGAGTCGGACATCGCGCGGGGGGGGGGGAGGGGGAGATGGACATCGCGCGGGGGGGGGGAGGGGGAGATGGACATCGCGCGGGGGGGGGGGAGTCGGACATCACGCAGGGGGGGGAGGGGGAGTCGGACATCGCGCGGGGGGGAGGGGGAGTCGGACATCACGCAGGGGGGGAGGGGGAGTCGGACATCGCGCGGGGGGGGGGGGGGGAGTCGGACATCGCGCGGGGGGGAGGGGGAGTCGGACATCGCGCGGGGGGGGGGAGATGGACATCGCGCGGGGGGGGGAGGGGGAGATGGACATCGCGCGGGGGGGGGAGGAGACGGACATCGCGCGGGGGGGGGGGGGAGTCGGACATCACGCAGGGGGGGATGGGGAGTCGGACATCGCGCGGGGGGGGGGGAGTCGGACATGGGGGGGGAGGGGGAGATGGACATCGCGCAGAGGAGATTTGGATATTGCGCGGGAGTGTCAGACATCTCACGGTGAGCAGGTCGGACATCACACGGGGGGGGGGGGGAGGAGCCGGACATCACGTGATGGGTGGGTGGGAGCTGGACATTGCGCTGGGTGGGGGGAGGCTGAACATCGCGTGGGGGTGGGGGGGGGGAATCGGAAATCATGCAGAGGGGAGAGTTGGACACTGCGTGGTGGGGGGGGGAAGGGTCAGACATCGTGGTGGGGGTGTTGGCGGGGGAGTTTTTGCTGCTGCCTGCAATGGATACTCCCAGCTCTTAGTTAGCTGCAATAAGGAGTTGTTTGCTCAGGCACAACGTTCCCACTCAGTGGAGGGGAAAATCAATGTAATCAGCTTCCCTGAATTAAGCCAAATTAGACTACCCATTATCTAAAAATAAAATGAATACCGCTGACATTCTGCCAGTAGGTAGTGTAGAGGATATTACAGCAAAGATATAATTGTTTCACATTTTGCAGTGGAAACACATTTTTACATCACAAAATATTGTGCTGTTTTCTGCCCCCATTAAGTTTGAAGAAAATTGCGCAGTGCCCCACTGTTTTCTTGTTTTTAACAGCTGGTGACGTTCAGCATTTGTGGCATGCCATGGTTTAGAATATAAACAGCAAAAAGTACTTCAACTGTGTGCGATTTAAATTTTATGGCCTTGAAAACGCTATCAAATATCTTTGTGATGTTGTCTAATGGCTGTATTAATAATAGATTGTGTTAATGATGTATTTTCTATTTCTCCACTGGGAAGTAACTTTGGTGAGTTTTTTAATTCACAAAAACCGGTAAGATTGAAATTCCAGTCATTTTAAAGGATGATCTATCCCATTCCTCTCTGACAGCTTTAAGTACTGTGCTATTAAGAGCTGTCCTTATTAATAAGTCATAATATATAATAAAATCTGTTCCAAACAAATTCAGGGCACCTATATTTCAGTTCCTAATTGCTTAGATGGTATTGTAATATTGACTAATGTTATTTTTTCAAACTGTTGCCTTGCTTCAAATTTATGAAAGCCTAGACTTGTGCTCCGACAGGAATCTACAATACACCCTTAGTACTGTGGGAAGATTTATATTTCACATTTGTGATTGGTTAATGAAAAACATAAATCCACCAAAAATAGTGTGAAGAATGCATTAAAAGTTAGTGTAAGTTAAACATTCCATAATTTTTGGCTGTATTAGCCTGTTTGAGGTTTTAAAGTCAAGTGTTTTATTTATCATGTAAAAAAGAATGTAGGCAACCTCTTCCATAAATGTCAAAAGAGTGTAAACTGATAAGAACCAGACCAAATACTCTCCCCAAATGTACATTACTGGCGTCTGTTCTTGTGCCGTGACCTGGGAGCTTTGAGAAGTAACACTGGCTTGCTGCCGAGCTGAAAGAAAGGGCCTGCTGCAGTGAGGCTGTGGGTAAAGACATTAGCTCATATGTGCCACTATTTGTTCCTGCACTGATAAATAACAAAACAGAAAAAGTGATCTCATTCAAGAAATTATCCCTGCTCCTAAGCAGGGTGGTTTGAACCCCATAATTTATTTGGGCACTAGTAGGCCTCAGCGTTTTTTATTGAATAAAAGCATTCATCTGGATCAGGGATCAAGTGCTCATTTGGTAATTTTTTTTTTCTGCGGATGCCCGCAGTATTGGCAGTGAAAGTGAGAAAATAAAGCCTGTTCTTATTTTGTTTACTTTGTTATTTATGGATCCCTTATGTAAATGTAGTGTTCGACAAGTACACTCTTGCACTCACAACAGCCAGGATCTGTCCTGCAGCATCTCTAAGTAAAATATAATAAAAGTTAAATAACCCTGGGTTATGAACAAACTCTGCAGCAATGGGCATAATGCAATATAAGTTGTAGCTAGGCAAAGGACTGGTATATTGAGAGAAGAATAAGACCACAGTTTGAATCTTTCAATTAGTCTGTTATCTTATTTGTTGGGAAACCAAGGTGAAGATCCAAGGCTCAAGGTGTGGGATGTCACTGATGTTGAAAACAGTTTTAAAAAAAAGTTGAGGTAAATCGGAAGTAGTTTTTAGGTTGGGTTTTGTAACCTAGAGCTTTTAGGAGGAAGGAGAATAATCAGCCATGCAAGACTGAGGTGGAAAGAAAGTTCTACAGCTTAGAACTCCTGGGAAATAATGTTAGAGGAGACTTTGCATTGACATATTGCATTCAATTCTAACATACCGTATGACAGTAAGCTAATTACTGTTCCTGGTTATAAGGTATAGTAGTGTAGTGATTATGGTAATAAACTAGCAGACTAGAGGTTCTGAGTTCAAATCTTACTAGAATTCAATAAATCTTGTAATTGAAGGGCTCGCACCAGGAAAAATGATCAAAAGCTGCCATTTTACCATAAAAACCCAACTGATTCACTGAAGTCCTTCAGGGGAAGGAACCTGCCCCCTCTACCCAATCTGGCTTACATGTGACTGTAATGGTTGATTCTTGATGCCCTCTGAAATGGTCTAACAAACCACTCAGTTGTAAAATTGCTGTAGAACAGAACAAGGGCTGCAGTGGTTCAAGGAGAGGGCCCACCACCACCTTCTCAGGGTAAGTAGGGAGGGCAATAAATGCAGCCTTACCAGCATTTCTCACATTCCAAGAACTAAATACATTTTTAAAAATTCTTTAAAATGTTTTAAACCAGCTTTCAAACAAAAAAAAGTTCATCTGAACTTAATTCCATTTGGTTAAATTGGAGTGTTAACAAATTAAATCCAAAATGGCTCAGTTTATATTCCATTCATCCCTCAGCATGAATACATACATAAATCAGTTCACAATGCACAAAGATAGCACTGTAGTTCAGCCCTACACCACATTTATTTGCAAGACCATTAATTTTAAATCCTGTACAATTAAAGTACTTAATAGAAAAAGTATTTTCTTTGTTTTAAAATGTTCATGTTGCAATGACCGATGGGGTAATATTAACCTAACCCCCCGGCAGGAAACTGACTCTATTCAATAGAAAGTAAAATCGGGCAGGGTGTCGAATGGGTGGATAATCACATCTCATCAGTTTCCCACCGGGCAGATTAGGTAAAAATTACCCCCAGAGTTTTCCTAGCTGTTAAAAACAGGACATGCATTGTTGAATAGAGGTCACCGGTTACGGTTATTGGCTTAGTACAAAGAGGAGAAGAGTCAATTCTCTCTTAACTCTCAATTCGCTTTATTCATGTCGTTAGATCATATACATATAGCTTATATGTCTGTTTAGATATAGACATGCAGTTTGCACCAGGTTATACAGTTTTATACCCAAACTAGGATCTAAACGCACACCCACTAGATTTCTCTGACACTCCCTGAGTGGTCACAGAATGTAAAGGCTAATACCCGAAAAGGAGAGCTAACGCTGGCCAGGCGTTCTGTTCTCTCTCTTTCAACGTCGTCTCTACGTCCCTGAAGTAGGTTCTTCCACTTCCGCGATGGTTGGTCTCCGGAGTCTTCGCTCTGGCTCCATGCCCGAGATTCTTCATTCTTATTCCGAATCTTATCTCTTCAAGCTGTACTGTCTCTCCCGTTGGTTTAGGCTTGCTCACCTGGTCTGTGTCTTCTCCTCATTGGCTCTGTCCCAAGGACTTAGGTAGCATTACCTCATTACTCCTTTTCTAAATAAGGACTTGTGTCTTATCACATCTCCTTTGTCTTTCACGAAACTTAGCTAATTCAAACCAGTTTCAGCTAGCTCAGGCCAGCGACTGAACTCAGGTTACTTCAGTTCAAATGTTGCTTTTGCCTGTGTGTCAGCAGTTCGGAATAAACTCAGTAGTTTCTGCATCCCCTGGCCAACAGCATTTATACATTTATATACTGCTGCTCATTCTATCGTGGATGGCTGACAGATAAATCCTGGTTCCTCTATCACCAACTCAATTATTCTTCTTTCAGACTTCATTTGGAAAACTGGAACTCTCTCCCTCAAAAAGCTGTTGAGGTTGGGGGTCAGTTGAAAATTTCTAAACTGAGATTGACAGATTTTTGTTAGGCAAGAGTATTAAGGGATATGGAACCAAGTTGGATAAATGGAGTTAATGTACAGATCAGCCATGATCTAATTGAATGGCGAAACAGGCTCGAGGGGCTGAATGGCCTACTCCTGTTCCTATGTTCCTGTGTTCAGTTCATCTGTTATAGTAGACATAAATTATACACATTTTACCTCTCATGGACAAGTCATCCACGATAGAACAAGCAGCAGTATATAAATGTATAAATGTGTGTCCTGTTTTTAACAGCTAGGAAAACTCCGGGGGTAATTTTTACGTAATCCGCCCAGCGGAAAACTGATGAGACGTGATTATCCACTCATTCTACACCCTACCCGATTTTACTTTCTATTGAATAGAGTCAGTTTCCTGCCTGGGGGTTAGGTTAATATTATCCCATCGGTCATTGCAACATGAACATTTTATAACAAAGAAAATACTTTTTCTATTAAGTACTTTAATGAATTGGTACACACTCAAACAGGACTGATAACTGAATCACACTCTGCTGTAATCATGGTGTCTGGATTCCTGTTTTCAAAAGGGTTGTTTGATAACATTGTTTTATTAAATGGGATTTATTCTATTCTATTCTAAGGGTTTCCACCTGAAAAGGTAAATCGTCTTTTCTCTTTTCAGGTGCTCATGGACTTATTTACATTTCAAATTTCCAGCATTTATAGTTTTTTTTCACTTTTTTGTCTTTACCAGATACTACTTTGATCTGAAATGTAACAACCAGAACTGTTTTTCCCTCTGCGACGATCCCATGGCCATATAAAAACATGCTTGCAAACTATCAGACCGAAATCCAGTAACAACAGCAGTCTCCATAAAGCCACTGGTCATTAAATTAGCAACATATTCTCATTATTGGACTCTGTATGGTGCGATGGAACTAAATATTTCTCCAGGCTCTACAAGCCACTCGTGGAATTTGTAATATTTAAATTTATAATGTCCCATTAAGTTTAACATTTCATTCACATACTGGTGAATTGGAAGATGGCAGCCTGGCAGCCACTCTTTGAGAGGTGCAAGTAGCTGATGTGATACAATGGGGTGCACCCTCCATATACCTAATAACCCCCATTAGAATCCAATGTAAAATTAAATGTAAATAAGTTATTTTGTTGGAGATTAGTTGGCGCAGTGCTTCACCTCCTGGGATCTGCGTGCAATTCCAGTTGAAATGAGCTGGGGCAGTTTCAATCCAATTCGTATTGGATGTGAATTATACCACACCAAAACTGCTGATAATTCAGCACCAATTAGCACAGCTTTTTCAGTCTCACTTAAAGATCACAAGGATGGTTGGCATAGGTTGTGCCGTTGTTTCCATGTTTGTGCAAGTGCTCTTAGGTCCACTCTGCAATGTATTTCACAGGTTATTTCAATGCTTAGTTCACAGCACTCAGACCCCAAACACATTGTGGAAATGATAAAAATATAAATCTGGCATTGGGCCCCAATTTTAAATCCTTCCGCATCTAGAGGGGGCAATTTTACATGTGAAATTTCAAATACCATCCCTACTTGTGAACTGGGTATAATGCGTGTTTTAAAACTGGGAGATGAGGAGGCATTTACAGAGTGCATGAAACAGAATCGGCATAGCCTCTGTAGGATTACAACCATACATCATGAGGCAAATGAGGAATTTTACAATCCATAGAACCATTATAGATGCAGCACTTATGAATTAATGATGCCAATGCTAACGAGGAACAACTAATGTTAAGGCACACATTAAAAAAATGAGAACACAAATATACATACCCATTTGCAAGAGGGAAACGACAACCTAAGTTTTCATTCCAGCAGGGCAAATATAGAAGAAATGTTCTACCTCTTTCCTACCCTAATTAATGATCTCTATCTTTTCGTCATGTCGTCCATACCCATTGCAAAAGAATGCGGGCTAAGCAGTGATTGGCTGCAGAGAGGTCACATTCATTTATCTAACATGGGTGGAGCCCATGGTCAACCATTTGCTTGCCCGATGCTATTGCGTATCTATGGATCTATGTTTGTCTCCACTGCATTCAGCAACCAATTTAAGAGAAAGGGTGGATATAGAAATCGAAGTTAGGGATATTTCACACAAGAATGGTAAGTACAGCAGAGTTATTTGACCCATGTATGACTGATTATTCATATTCTTCATGACATTGTTTCTTTTCAAAAAAGCACATTTACAATTAATTCCCTTCAAATCAATGGAATGTATCACCTCTTTATTATTCATTCTACTGGCATTCATCTGCTTACCAGTTCTCCTGTTTCTACATTACTGTTGAAGCAAGATTTTATTTCAACTGAGGCAGGATGAAAGTGCAATGTTCAAATATGGTAATGTCATTGTAGGTGGTACATATCGCATTACACAGATAGGAAGATATGACTTAAGTAAGCCTGTCTCGGTCATCACTAATTGCATCTTGGGAAAAGACAAGGCCACCATGACAGATAAGTCAGGCATGCATCACTCACTTAGTTTTATACATATTCCACTATTTACATGAATATGTTTACACATTGAAGTGACTGCATAGACTGATGAAAGAATGTTCTACCTATTTCTGTGATAAAGTGAAATGAATAATGACAAGTGGTTGAGATATTTCCTGTTTGTGCCCAAAACTAGGAAGGCCGTCAGCTTTTAATCCTGTCCAAGATTGTAATGTAGCCGCAATATGCACTCACATCCCACAAACACATCAAAGGTACAGCTAATAATCCTTGATGGAGACAGATTAAAGTCCTGTCTCATGGTTCATTTTAACTGTGGATGATTTACAGCCACTTCAGAGTTTTTTAGGTCTCTGCATTGTGCATTGGTCGGAATGACTGGGTGTAGAGAGAATTGTGTCTTTGCACAGTTTTTAAATCATTGCAGAACTTGAGTTTATATAATTGTTACTAGCAAGGAGTACGGACTGAGATTTGAGGAGTGCCCTGTTATTTTTATAATGCCTCAGAGGGTCAGATTTGGCTATTCCATAAATGTATTTCCTATATATGTTCCTGGGTTTCAAACCTACAATAAAAAATTAGAGTAAAATGACACTGTAAAGCAACCTTGTTATTACCAACACAGTTCGCAACAAAAAAACCTTAAATAATGAACTTTTCTTGCTGATCTCAATTGCAGCTCCATTACGGTTAGTTCTTTTTTAAAAAGCTTAAACCCGAGGATAAACAACTGATGATAGGAATCGATTTGCAGGCCTCCGCAAGTTTATAGGAATGATGTTTGACTGTAGTTTATTTTAGATTAGCATAAGGTTTTCTTTTATGATTTTTAATGAATTAACATGAGTGCCCATTTGGTCAGTTTTGGATGGAGTAGGCCTTGGTTTAAATAGTTATTTGTGGTTCACAAATTCAGCAACAGTGCGTGAATAAAAGAAAAAGGTTTAACAGTTTAACAATCCACCTCCCTTACTCTCATGACCTGAAAGATACTTCTGTCGCATCATTACTGAGAACTTAGTTATGGATTATTTACATTCAGCAAATACGGACACTGGTAGAAATTAATTTTGGCATGAAGTTACCCTCTTTACTTTTCTAAATTGTAGCCTAAAAATGGTTGTAGCCTAAGTCATGTGATCCTACACAAACCCATTCATTCCTTTATCTATCCCAGGCTGTTTCGCTGCAGCTCGTAACGATACCTATTGTGTCGAGGGTATATTTCAATCTGTTTTTCTAGGGGTGGGCATTGCCATGTGGAGATCTAAATTTATTACCATTAAAGGAAGAATCTGCTTCAATCTCTGCCTGCAGATAAGACTCTGAATGCACACTGTGTTAATAGTCTCCACCTGGAGATCAGAAAGTGAATTCACTCTAATGGTAACAATACCTAAAGAGAATAACAGGCTACCAGCTGAGTTTTTTTGAAATTTAGTATTCCAACATTTTGCAATCTTGATTATTTTGGATTCCAAATCTCACCCACTCCTTATCACAGCATGGGACCACTTATGTGTTATTTTCTTACCTGCATATAGGACTGGATTTTGTCAGCTTTAGCTGTCCCATTTATCCCTGGTCACGGCACGTAACTTTAACTTTCCCTTATATGGCTTGTCACAAGGTAGAATGGCTGATTTCATTATTTTTAAAGAAAAGTACTGCTTTTCTCTCAAGGGCCTTGTAGTGAATGCACTAAATGGTGTGGTATTAAGCAAAAACAGACCAGGGAGGTTCCAGGTTTGACTCCCAGCTCGTACTGAGTTAGTTGAATTCATCCGGGTGGTAGTAATGGTGTTGCAATTTATCTCAGTGCTTCCGGGGCTAGAGAGAAGAAAAGTCGGTCAAGGTTCCTACTCCTGATTGCTATGAAGTGGCCTCTGCTGGATAGTGTGCCTGTTGTGATACTGGGCGAGGACTGCATCAGATTTGGATGGTATCAAAGGATAGTAGCACCTGTGGAACCATACCCCAGCATGAGTTGCTACCCTCAGGGTAGAAGGAAGAAAAGGTAGAAAATTGAGGGTATCCCACAAATAGAAATCCTTTTTTCATTTCAGTCTCTCACCATTGCTTCCTGCTGCTACCCTTGGCCTCCATCAGTTAAGAAGGTGGATGGTCTGTGCTGTGTGTCACACCTCTGCTACAGTCAGTACCAGTTTATGGTTGGCCAGTAGGCAACGTACGACTACAATTACACATAAAAAAAAAGCAACACATGCACTTCATGAATAATGTTAAAATAGCTAAGGATGAAGCCGGGACAGACCGAGTCTTAGTAGATGCAACATTCAACTTCTCCAGCAAATGCAAATCAGCAATCAACAAAGTCAATAGAATGTTTAACTACACAGCCAAAATCATAGGAACTTATGACCAAACTGTACAGTGCTCTGGTCAGACCACACCTTGCATTGTGTGCCCAGTTCTGGTCACCAAGACACAAGATGAAGAACCACAAGGTGGATTCCTAGTGTCAAAGGTCTGAGTTATGAGGAAAGCCTGGAGAAATCTGGGCTTTTTTTAAAATTCGTTCATGGGATGCGGGCGTCGCTGGCGAGGCCGGCATTTATTGCCCATCCCTAATTGCCCTTGAGAAGGTGGTGGTGAGCCGCCTTCTTGAACTGCTGCAGTCCGTCTGGTGAAGGTTCTCCCACAGTGCTGTTAGGAAGGGAGTTCCAGGATTTTGACCCAGCGACGATGAAGGAACGGCGATATATTTCCAAGTCGGGATGGTGTGAGACTTGGAGGGGAACGTGCAGGTGGTGTTGTTCCCATGTACCTACTGTTCTTGTCCTTCTAGGTGGTAGAGGTCGCGGGTTTGGGAGGTGCTGTCGAAGAAGCCTTGGCGAGCTGCTGCAGTGCATCCTGTGGATGGTACACACTGCAGCCACTGTGCGCCGGTGGTGAAGGGAGTGAATGTTTAGGGTGGTGGATGGGGTGCCAATCAAGTGGGCTGCTTTGTCTTGGATGGTGTCGAGCTTCTTGAGTGTTGTTGGAGCTGCACTCATCCAGGCAAGTGAACAGTGTTCCATCACATTCCTGACTTTTGCCTTGTAGATGGTGAAAAGGCTTTGGGGAGTCAGGAGGTGAGTCACTCACCGCAGAATACCCAGCCTCTTAACTTCTCTTGTAGCCACAGTATTTATATGGCTGGTCCAGTTAAGTTTCTGGTCAATGGTGACCCCCAGGATGTTGATGGTGGGGGATTCGGCGATCGTAATGTCAAGGGGAGGTGGTTGGACTCTCTCTTGTTGGAGATGGTCATTGCCTGGCACTTGTCTGGCGGGAATTTTACTTGCCACTTATGAGCCCAAGCCTGGATGTTGTCCAGGTCTTGCTGCATACGGGCTTGGACTGCTTCATTATTTGAGGGGTTGCGAATGGAACTGAACACTGTGCAATCATCAGCGAACATCCCCATTTCTGACCTTATGATGGAGGGAAGGTCATTGATGAAGCAGCTGAAGATGGTTGGGCCTAGGACACTGCCCTGAGGAACTCCTGCAGCAATGCCCTGGGGCTTTTCAGTTACGAAGTAGGAGTCTGAGAGGTGATATTAGAAAGGTATATAAGATAATTTAAGAAATGGAAGAGGTAAATCTGGAATAATTTAAATTGTGGACATCAACCAAGGAATCATAGGTTCAAACTAGTAAAAGGTAAATGTAGGACATTCTCCATCATATAAAGAGTGATCAATGTATGGAATATACTTCCAGGGAGATTAGTGGAGGCAAAAACCTTGGATCCTTTTTCAGAAACAATTGGATGCTAAAATGGGGGAACTTTAGGATCTGGGTGGATGGGGGAACTAAGATGGGCCTTCCTCTTTTGTAACTGACCTGCAGCTGAGATGAATGTTCTGTGCCACCCAGAGCTCCGCCTAGGGGCTTGGCTGAGAACTGATGAAATTCATCTTTGGAGAGTATGCCAATCACAGGGAGGATTAAAAATTACAAATCCTGTTGGACTATACTTGATGTTCATTTTTGAATAGAAGTTAAATCATTGACCAATTACCATTAATTAATATGTAATACAAATATAAGAAGGCTGGGAGAGCAAAAGACCACAAAATAAATCACTAACTTTATGAACCAAAACAAAACCCCACCAACTTTATGTAATATAAATCAACACACAATAATTTTTCAGTTAACTCTGAAATTGTGACTGAAAATAACCTGGTGGATCAGGGATGATAACCAAATCAACGGAGTAGAAATCAAGGCCAGTAACAAAGACAAAGGCATAATTAAGATAAACACTTTAGCCAAAGGTTCAAATTATTCCTCTTTAATCCTTCAGTATTGTCATTGGTCTGGATTTAACTCAAGATGCTTCAGTGACATAATTTACTCAGAATTAAGTATGAAAAATAATTGTCACAACTAGGAGCCCTAAATTGTAAATTATAGAACAGTTTTTGTATAAGGGACAGCAGAACAAACATATGAGTAAATAGAGAGGAGAGTTGGTAATGTGACACAGTAACTCATTTTACTAGATGGGAGAGGTGGGGGAGGGGGTAAGAATTGCTCTGCTTGATATGTGCAGTGACATTGTAAATACATTCAAAGAGATACATACCAACTAGAGGAATTCTTCCTATGGCTAGGTTCCTTCAAATATTTATCCCATGATGATACCATCAGATCACCACTGGCTTAATGTAGTTCATCAATTGAAAAACAAAAAATCCTGTCAAACCTATTTTGCTCACTTTGATTTGAATAGCAACCTGTTCTGAGTAGTATTTTAAAGAAGCCACCAGTATTTTAATGAATTAATGAATTAATTGGAGCTGTTCTCGGATAAAGTTGCCACTATTAACTTAATAAAGTTACCAACACTAAATGCAGCCTTGGACAACATTATTCAAAATTAGGGTTTGGGTGTGTTATCTCTGACATTCATTTGGATTCAGCAGTGATCTGCTCTGTAAAACTGATTTGGTTCAATCTCAATGAGGACTGTTTAATAACAGTTTTACTGTATGCTTTTCTTTCTTCTCCAAAAATTACATCTTTTGGGACAACTGACACAACATACCAAAACGTAGCATTAAACTGAATGATCAGAGTTGCCATTTTATTCTGGACGTTCCAATAGGACTAACCACGCTGTGTAACTGTATAAAGTGTAATTAATTGCACTCTGTGTACAAAGATAATCTTTGCGATGGCACAGTAGAAACCCGAGAAGCTAATCACCCTTCGGCAGCTGAGGAGTATATTCTGTGCCCAGATCTACAAGATACCGATCTGATAGAACATTCTCGATCACGTTCTTTACCGTATTTGGATGTCGCAAGCTCTTTGACTTTTGATTGGTGCAACAAGCGGACAAAAAGAACTTAAAAAGGCAACAATGTGTTGCTGTCGCTAATAGCCAATCATGCCCGTTCATGAGACTCATGAGACGGCATCCGATTTTGTCAAGGTTACACTGTTGATAGCAGTTATTCATGCCGTGGCAGTACCATTCCCAAATAAGGGAGACAATTTGGAGACGTTTATCAAGGAACACTAATAAGAGTACATTAAAAAAATGAAACTTTTCAAAGACCAAATGCCAAGGCTTTCTACTTCACTGGTAAAATATATGTCTTCCCTCAGCCAGCACTTCTCAATACCAGTAGCAGATTAGAAAGTAAAATTTCAGAAATTGCATTTATGTCTTTCATATTACTTTTCATGATTTGTGCCATATTTGATAACCGGATGTTATTTAACCAAATTGATTTTACGGTTGAAAAAAACTGCAACAGATTAACCCTCTGAGTACTAAGTGGCTTTTACGATGTTCAGAATTCATATGTTTTCTATCATACAACATCTGCAAAATATGATCTTCAATGAATTTTAATGGTGAATATTATAAAGCAACTGAAAAGTTTGCTGAGCCTTAATTTATGTTGCTACATGGCTGAATCAAGCCTCTATTTTGATTGCCTGACCACTGATCATTATTTTAAGTAAAGACATATCAACTGAACAAATTCTAAATTCCTAAAGGATCAGCATCGTGAAGTAGAAAAAAAACAAATTAAGGATACATTTTGAGATTTTAACTGATAATAAAAGCAAAATATAAAAATACTTCATGATCAAGAAAGCAATACTATGTACCTCAGATAATTTTAAAATGCTTAACCTGAACTGTGCATTAATGAACATAGTGAATAGTGCAACATGTTTTATGTTTGAATTGGGGACCTTGAGTTAATTAAAGCATTCAGATCTCATCTTGTGCTTTAATTAGCTCTCTGTTTCCTATTCCAGCATAAATCCTACTGGATTATTTACTGAAGGCTCAGTATTCTCTGAATAAATGGGGAAAGGAATTGGCCTCTTATCATTTTTAATTTGTTGCAGAAATAGTACTGCAGCCAGCCCTCACAAGGTTAATAGTTAGATATGAACCCCTTAGAAAGGCTAACCTTACTGCTACTGAACAACAACTAGACAAGTACTCCACTGTTATCAATCATGACCTGATGGTACATTTTAAGGAGAAAAATCAAGGAATTGTTGGAAGATTAAATGTGAACTTTAGGTTACAATGAATGATGTGCATTTATCTTTATATCAGTCTATTTTTGCAGTAGTTTATCTTTGTCAATAATATAACCACATCCATTTAGTGCAGTGAGAAATTATTTGTAATAACTTAAAGTGAAGTAAATGTTTGTTACACCAAAAACGTCATTAAAAGAATAATAGAAAAACTCTCTCCAACTCATCCGTTATTTATTAGCTCTTTAGATGTTTCAATGAGATTATCCCTCACTGGTACAGCACTGCTTCCCACCTCGCCAACACATCATGTTATGTCAATCCGACTCAGTTTTCTTTTCCTATTTCGTGAGGATGATGTGCAGCAGTGGAATTCCCTTACAGCATGTCAACTCCACAGTACTGAGAATATGGGTTTGTTCCAGTGATGGTCTGTTTGCAGGCTTTGCTTGAGCATTTGTTTCTGCTGTGTATTTACTATGCTTTAAAAATCAAAAGGAAGAATATTAAGTGAGCTGCCCAGAATTATGTGCGTCTTTAAGCTCTGAGTACTTTGATATAGTTTTGCACTTTTCTTTCCAATTGGTTTTGCCAATCTGGGAAAAGTACTGTGTTTGCAAAAAGTAGCACGTATTGCATTATGATCATCTGAGTGGTGAAAAATCATTCTTGTGTGAAGAAAAACAAACTTAAAAATATTCAGATATACCTCAATATTTTTATAGACTTTATGCTATTTCCAGTTTGAAATCGGTCGCAATGATAAAAATGAAGCTATTTAAAAAGACACAGTCAGGTCTGAAAAATATTTATCTGTTACCAGTTAATATATTTCCTAGGTCATCACCTTCATAATTAGCTAAAATCTCTGCCATGTAAATTGACCTAAAAATACTCTATTTAATTATACATGTTGTTTGTTCGTGTAATTAATTTGAAATCTATTGAAGGTTAGGTTTTCTTTTTAGTCAAACTCAGCATTTGTAGGTCAATCAGTCAGTGACCAAGACATTTTAACATTTTCATCCTCTATGTGATCCCTTCACACTGCATCTCCCAGGACCTGCTTCTCCTCCCTTCTTCTACCCACCTCCCAGAAATGTAACAACCTCCAACTTAAGAAAATGAAGCGAACTATGAATCTTCCTCAAATACTGCGTTCACACTGCCCTCCGACATAAGCAAGACTACAGGCAACTAGACGGACTACAATATGGGCAACAAAAATGACCACTGCTTTAGTGTGACTAGATGTGAATATTACATCAAAATACAAATAAAATTTCTTGTTTTTGAGTGTTTGTGCCAGAACACTTTGTTCTGTATCTAACGACAGACACTATACTCATCATCTACTTTGACAATTCCAAATTTAAAGGGATGACTTTATGTGCCCATGCTGCCATTGGGACTCTTTCCAGCTGGTAGACCATATCTGGTAATTCAGGAAAATGTTGCCCACAGCTTTTCATTTTAATGGTTGGAAAATCTTGGGCCAATGGCAGCTGGGCTTGTAAAAGTAGGCCTAAAATGTTTATAAGGTAAGTTTAACAGATTAATAATTACAGGCAACTTAATTTATTTTTATGGTTGTTACTAAAGTTTATTAGGTTTTGACATTTTACTTGAAAGCAGTATTATTTTATTAAATAAAAACAGAAAATCACAGCAGATTAATTAGCACCTGAATGGGGAAGATAACAAAGGCAGTGATTCCTCACTGGGGTATACCTTCCCACGCTCTGCTCACTTTTTGCCCATCTGACCATTATCCATGTGTGAGCTTTGAGTGCCACGAGCAATTTCAACAGCAGGGGCACCAATGCTGAACCTGTTGCTGTCTTCATCCCTACATCTGCACATTTCTAGCAGGGATTGGTGGATGCTGGTCAGAAGTGAGAGCCCTGGATGATTTTTTTCCTCACTAACCCAGCGCTTCTGAGGTCAATTGTAACACCCAACCGTCTCCCCATCTGATATCAACTAATCCAGCACAGAACAGGGATCAACTGTGTGGTTTTCTTAGGCTGTATGGCTCAGCTACTCACTGCATAAACTTTAACCTATCTGTCTCCTTCAGATGCTGACCAACGTTATTGTGTATTTTTAGCATTTTCTGCTTTTATTTCAGATATCTTGCAATTATTTTATTAAATTTGAGCATTAGAGAGGTACTGGTGCAGGTAGAATGTGGGGAGTCTGGAGCTTACTTTTATCTGAATTAGGAGTTTCCATAATTTGATTTGGCCCTTTGAGGTCAAACTTTGGAGTATTAAATACTTGAAGCATTCATATATACCCATTTGAATTGGGTCAGAAGCTGAAGCCCCGACACTTAATTCTAATTATCAATTGGAATCATCTTTTTTGAAGACAGTGAAAAGATTTAGCCATTTTTTGCTGTTCCCACCTATATCATGCAACTATCAGCATTTCACTTTAGCCATCTCCTTTCCAAACAGGGCAAGGGCTTCTTTGAATCATTTGGCATAAGCAACTTTCCTTTCCTAACTAAAAGTAAAATAAACACAAGGGATGGTCAGATTTGGAACTGTAGAGACACTTAACAGCATTGACATAAAGTGCGGTATGGGTGCCTGCAGGGTTCAGATCTACTGCTTGGGGAAATTGTGCCGGAATACAGGAAATGTAAGCCAAACCAGGCTATGAGAAACTCATGGTATGGATGCCTATAGGGAATATGCACTTTCTTACTTCTTGACATCAGCAATACGTGATTTCTGAATGATTAATGTATTGTAAGAACATGTGGAACAGCTCTTCTCATAATCTTTCAAAGGTAACACAGTGCGACAAAGGCTATCTGTAGAGCAGTAAAGAAACAAGGGTCCTAGGACCTGACCAGAACTGTTCAACGAAACTTAACTTGAAGATAAACACAGCATTTTTTAAAAGAACCAGTCCTATGCTCAGGAGCAGCTGGCCTGCAGCTAGATTCCATACTCTTAGAGCTTCAAATCACAGACTATAAACCACCACAGTGTCTGTATTCAGAGTCATAACACTTATTTGTAAATGTAAGCAATTTAAATCACTATTTCTAGCACAATTGATGCACTTCGGAACATTTAGACAAAATGTTAATTCATTTAATAAAATGCTGCAATTCAACAAAAAAGTTACAAAGGTTATTAAGCAATTAACTTTGGCCCTGAAATTACATTGTGGGCTATGTTCCTCTAAATGTTCTCTCTGAAATTTTTAGTGGAGGTGTTAACGCGATTGGAAAAATGGTTAACTTCTCTTAAAATACCAGCGAGCAAGTTCAAATAAATTCAGCAATCGTCCATATGCTAAGATTCCACAGCAAATCTTCAGGGCATTTGTCTCAAGGTGACCAATGATGATCTCTGCTATTTTGGGTCTGCCCAACTATTATCTAGGTTCATAAGAACATAAGAACATAAGAAATAGGAGCAGGAGTAGGCCATACGGCCCCTTGAGCCTGCTCCACCATTCAATAAGATCATAGCTGATCTTTAACCTCAACCCCACTTTCCTGCCCTATCCTCATATCCCTTGATTCCCTTAGTGTCCAAAAACCTATCGATCTCAGTCTTGAATATACTCAACGACTGAGCATCCACAGCCCTCTGGGGTAGAGAATTCCAAAGATTCACAACCCTCTGAGTGAAGAAATTTTTCCTTATCTTGAGACGATGAACCCAAGTTTTAGACTCTCCAGCGAGGGGCAACAGCCTCTCAGCACCTACCCTGTCAAGCCCTCTAAGAATTTTATATGTTTCAACGAGATCACCTCTCATTCTTCTAAACTCCAGAGAACATAGGTCCATTCTACTCAATCTGCAAGAAAGATGCTCTAAATAAGTATTAGGTTCAGGCAGGCAATCCCAATCTAAAGTAAGCTAGAATGGTGAACTGCAACAGTAATATTAAAATCTCTTCTTTCAGACATTGTTGTAGGTTTATAGAAAATAACCTTCACATGGTAGAAAGATATCTCTGAGACATTTGGCTCTCCTTTTACCTTTCCAGCACCTTTTAGAATGCCCGCTTATGACCTAGGTCTGGACAGAACCCTTTATACTGACATCGCACACAAGATCTCATGCGTCTACTGAGAGGGCGGACTCGGCCTCAGTTTAGCGTCTCATCAGGAAGATGGCAACATTGGTAGTATCAGCCTACATCACAAGCTCAAGTCTCTGGATTAGGGCTTGAACCCACAACTTTCTGACTCAGAAGTGAAAGTGCTACCCACTGAGCTACGGCTGACACAGTGGTGTTGATGGAGCTGAGTGTCGGGCTAGGCATGTCGCGGGCGGTCGCTGGGACACCCTCCATTTTCCACAGCCTCCCAAGATGGATTTCGTCAACAGAGATTTACCAGAAATTTTCACTGTCAAATATGTTTTGCAATTTTCAGATCCAAATGAGTACGAAAATGTTTATTTGAAAAAATGGCCTAACTTACTGCAAATATATCGTTTTAACCTTTAGCGTGGAGAAGGTTTAAATAAATGGAATTTGGCTTTCTACAGCTTTGTTATCTTAAAGCTGTAAACTTAGTACATTACAGAGAACCATTGCATCCAGCATCTCATCCCACCTAAAACAACACAGTGAAGAAAGGAAAGAGGGAACTTGCATTTGTATCATGCCCTTCGTGGCCTCAGGACACCCCGGGGCATTTTGCTGCCAGTGAGGTGGTTTTGAAGTTTAGTCACTGTTGTAATTTTTCCTGTGTTGGGCAATAAGCTATAGGTGTCCTATATTATAAGCAACTCAAAGTCTGTGATAATTTTGGCTGGATAGAGGGGGCATTCCTCCTAATTATCCTTCAACCTGCCTTTCTGAGTCCGGCATTTCCAGTTCCTACTTTTATCATCACAAGAGATGCAGGAGAGATCAGAACGAGGGGCCATAAATATAAGACAGTCACTAATGAATCCAATAGGTGAATACAGGGGAAACTTCTTTACCCAGAGAGTGGTTAGAATGTGGAACTCGCTACCACAGGGAGCAGTTGAGGCGATTAGCATTGATGCCTTTAAGGGGAAGCGAGATAAAAACATGAGGGAGAAAGGAATAAAAGGCTATGTTGATGGGTTAGATGAAGAAGGGTGGGTGGAGGCTTGTGTCGTCAATGGGAATCAGGGGGAAAACTCTCCAGTGGCTGGAGTCATACCAAGCACGAAGGAAGATGGTAGTGGTTGTTGGAGGCCAATCATCTCAGCCCCAGGACATTGCTGCTGGAGTTCCTCAGGGCAGTGTCCTAGGACCAACCATCTTCAGCTGCTTCATTAATGACCTTCCCTCCATCATAAGGTCAGAAATGGGGATGTTCGCTGATGATTGCACAGTGTTCAGTTCCATTCGCAACCCCTCAAATAATGAAGCAGTCCGAGCCCGCATGCAGCAAGACCTGGACAACATCCAGGCTTGAGCTCATAAGTGGCAAGTAACATTCACACCAGATAAGTGCCAGGCAATGACCATCTCCAACAAGAGAGAGTCCAACCACCTCCCCTTGACATTCAACGGCATTACGATCGCCGAATCCCCCACCATCAACATCCTGGGGGTCACCATTGACCAGAAACTTAACTGGACCAGCCATATAAATACTGTGGCTACAAGAGCAGGTCAGAGGCTGGGTATTCTGCGGTGAGTGACTCACTCCTGACTCCCCAAAGCCTTTCCACCATCTACAAGGCACAAGTCAGGAGTGTGATGGAATACTCTCCACTTGCTTGGATGAGTGCAGCTCCAACAACACTCAAGAAGCTCGACACCATCCAAGATAAAGCAGCCCGCTTGATTGGCACCCCATCCACCACCCTAAACATTCACTCCCTTCACCACTGGCGCACAGTGGCTGCAGTGTGCACCATCCACAGGATGCACTGCAGCAACTCGCCAAGGCTTCTTCGACAGCACCTCCCAAACCCGCGACCTCTACCACCTAGAAGGACAAGAGCAGCAGGCACAGGGAACAACACCACCTGCACGTTCCCCTCCAAGTCACACACCATCCCGACTTGGAAATATATCGCCATTCCTTCATCGTTGCTGGGTCAAAATCCTGGAACTCCCTTCCTAACAGCACTGTGGGAGAACCGTCACCACACGAACTGCAGCGGTTCAAGGCGGCGGCTCGCCACCACCTTCTCAAGGGCAATTCGGGATGGGCAATAAATGCCAACCTCGCCAGCGACGCCCACATCCCATGAACGAATAAAAAAAAAACACCGGCATGGATCTGTTGGGCCGAATGGCCTGTTTCTATGCTGTACATTGCATGTAATTCTATGTAATTCTTTCCAAAATTTGAAGGAATCTACTTAAAAGCTATAAAAACCATTTGATGGCTCTTTAGTGTATCACGTAGTTAGTGTATCTGTACTCAAAAACTGAGAAAGCTGGAAATACTCAGCAGGTCAGGCAGCATCTGTGGAGAAACAGAAGTCAGTCAGTCAACTTGTCACGGTTAAAGACACTTCCTCAGGACTGGAAAATATTATAAATGAACAGCTTCAAACAGAAACATATCGAGGGAAATGGTAATGGAAAAGAGTAAAAACACACACATAGGAAAATAAATTAAATAACCTGTGAAATGCTTGGTGGAGAACAGGAGATGGTTTAATTGCAGAAGTGATATTAGCAAGGGACAACAGGAGACATAATGAGAAAAATCAAAGAAATAAAAGAGATGGGCAAAACATGATTGTGTGAATAGCTAAAGGGGGATAAGGAAGTATGAAAAACCATAAAAACAGAGCAGGCTTCATTGGCCAGGGAGTCTGATGGAAGAAGAAATCTAAGTCGACACCAAGGGTGTAGATCACCCTTAACAATAGAAGGGCCAGTGGAGGTGGTCCACAGACCTGGTCTCTCTCCTCATCCCTGGAAACACCAGCACACCCATCTCATGTTGACAGCATCTACTGCCAGAGGGAAAGTGGGAGCTGTAGCTAAGCTCTGAAGTTGTTAAAGTCAATGTTAAGGCCAGACGGCTGCAAAGTGCCGACAAGAAAGATGAGGTGTTGTCCTTGTATCTTACATTGTGTTTGATTGGAATACTGTAGAAGGCCAAAGACAGAGAGGTTAGAGTGGAAGGGAGAATTGAAATGGCAAGCTACAGGGAGCTTGGGATCGCATTTGTGGACAGAATGGAGGTGTTCAGCAAATCATAACCTAATTTGCATTTGGTTTCCCCTATCTGGAACAGACCGCATTATGAGCAGTAAATACTGTATTCTGGGTTGGCAGAAGTGCATGTAAATTGCTGTCTCACACAGAAGTAGTGTTTGGGGCCCTAGACAGTGGTATGGGGGGAGGTGAATGGGCAGGTGTTGCATGGGAAGGTGCCAGGGGAAGGAGAGCAGCTGATAGGGGTGATGGAAGACTGAACCAAGTGTATTTGTACCCTTGGTTTCCACGTGTTGTTCTCTCTTCCCCACATCATTTTGGTCTGTTCTATAAAGGAGTTCTCCCCCTTCTCCGGCTCTGGTAGAATATTTTTTTAAAAATTCGTTCTTCGGATGTGGACGTCGCTGGTGAGGCCAGCATTTATTGCCCATTCCTAATTGCCCTTGAGAAGGTGGTGGTGAGCCGCCTTCTTGAACCGCTGCAGTCCGTATGGTGAAGGTTCTCCCACAGTGCAGTCAGGAAGGGAGTTCCAGGATTTTGACCCAGCGACGATGAAGGAACAGCGATATATTTCCAAGTCGGGATGGTGTTAGACTTGGAGGAGAACGTGCAGGTGATGTTCTCATGTGCCTGCTGCTCTTGTCCTTCTAGGTGGTAGAGGTCGCGGGTTTGGGAGGTGCTGTCGAAGAAGCCTTGGCGAGTTGCTGCAGTGCATCCTGTGGATGGTACACACTGCAACCACTGTGCGCCGGTGGTGAAGGCAGTGAATGTTTAGGGTGGTGGATGGGGTGCTAATCAAGCGGGCTGCTTTGTCCTGGATGGTGTCGAGCTTGTTGACTGTTGTTGGAGCTGCACTCATCCAGGCAAGTGGAGAGTATTCCATCACACTCCTGACTTGTGCCTTGTAGATGGTGGAAAGGCTTTGGGGAGTCAGGAGTGAGTCACTCGCCGCAGAATACCCAGCCTCTGACCTGCTCTTGTAGCCACAGTATTTATATGGCTGGTCCAGTTAAGTTTCTGGTCAATGGTGACCCCCAGGATGTTGATGGTGGGGGATTCGGCGATGGTAATGCCGTTGAATGTCAAGGGGAGGATTTTAGATTCTCTCTTGTTGGAGATGGTCATTGCCTGGCACTTATCTGGCACGAATGTTACTTGCCACTTATCAGCCCACGCCTGGATGTTGTCCAGGTTTTGCTGCATGCGGGCACGGACTGCTTCATTATCTGAGGGGTTGCGAATGGAACTGGAACGATCTAACCACTCATGACCTGCCGTGAAATTCCGTAGTTTCTGTTTTTTTTTTAAAGCGATGTAGAACTATTCTTGACTTTTCTTCAATTCTTTAACAATACCACATAATAACTTATGGGTACATGTACAGAATTGAGAATTTGAGGCTGGGCTGGCAGATTGAGAGTCAAAACTCTTATTTCAAATCCTTCAGCTGACAGATGAGCATATACACGGTTCCAATTCAATGATACTTATACATTTTTGTAACTTTGTGTTTGACAAGGTTGAGAAATTGTGGTACTGCCAAATGGAATGCCTCCATTTTGGACACACAGGGAGCGATTTGAGTATCCATTATGACACATAAACTGGCACACGCTGAGTGTAAAGGAGCAGGAAATTTGGTGGGGATCCACGCAACACTGGATTGTCACTACTATTGAACCTTGTGTGCATTTCCACTCTCAAATAAATGGGGGTGGGAGGGTCTTGCTTGCAACAAACAGGAGCTTCAAAACAGTAAATTTGGAGAAGGAGGGAGGGGGCTTTACTTCATCTTGCACACTATTTTCTAAAGTTTGTGCATATAGTGTGCTGAGTGCAATTCATGTTCAGGTAAAAGAAAAAGAAAGACTTGCATTTATATGGTGCCTTTCATGGCCTCAGGACGTCCCAAAGCACTTTACAGCCAATGAAGTACCTTTGAAGTGTCGTCACTGTTGTAATATAGGAAATGCGGCAGCCAATTTGCACACAGCAAGGTGTGATAATGACCAGATAATCTGTTTTAATAATGTTAGTTGAGGGATAAATATTGGCCAGAATGCCGGGGAGAATTCTCCTGCTCTCCTTCGAAATAATGCCACGGGGTCTTCTACATCCACCTGAGAGTATATAAGTATGATGGGTCTCCAGGTTTTCTAGATGATCAACTTTCTATGGAGGCTCATTTAAAGAGTGCAGTAAGAAGATTCAGTGAACAGTTTTAATGCTATTTCTGCACTACGTTTCTTTACCTTGCGGGGGAGGGGCGGGGGGACAGGATTCTGTTGCCCTTTTAGTTTTCATCAGCCTTTATGACAATTGTTCATGCTGGTTTTTTTCTTGCTACAGCTTCATTAATGCTACAATGGATTTCTGTGCCCACCCAACAATTCCCTCATACTTTCATCTGTAGACAGATGTACACATACCTTGCTTTGTCAAAGGATTAATGCATGCAGAAACTCCAACTCCCAAGGGAGGCCATGATGGCAGACCCGCTGCCAGGAATACGATATATGAAGACCTGACTAACCGTAATGCTTGATGGTTCTTCAGAAGTGCTCCAAATGTTGTACGTTATACTTTTAGTGGTACTGGAATAAGAAGGCATTCTAGAGTGACCAACAGCCAGCATAGCCTGATCGGTTGCACCTGTTAAGATGTCACCGACATCAAATATTGGTATAACTGCCTGGCAATAACTGTGGAGAATTGGCTTTGCAGGTGATGGGTCAGTGGAGAGCCATATGCAGAACTGTGCCATCTGCTGCAAGGAAACCACAGCTAATGTACACCATCCACCAGCCAATGACAGTCATGGTCAGCTACAGCTCCAAGCCTACCTCCACTGCCTTCCAGCCAAGCTGCAATGCTGATCCACGGGATGGTACCCTGAAGTGGCAAACAGGGCCATCCTCTTCATTACCACCTCATGCAAAATCAACTCTAATGTACCCGCCATTAAACAGGGGGTCGAAGTTCTCTTTCAATGACATATCATACCCCCACCCTCAGAATAGCATCCCTTCCTCTACCTGTATAACCTTTTCCATTCTTACACCTGACATCCTTACGGCCTTTGATTGAGGTTTCTAATTTGCATCAACTTATGGATATTTGGAGCTGCAGGCCCACAAGAAATGGATTTGAAACTGACAGCTTAGTAAAACCCTTATAGCCAAAAGAGAGAGGAGGTTTTCATCCAATCAGTTTGAACTGCATTTGAATCCAGGACCCTGAGACCAGTGGGGTGCATCACCCAGCACCCCACAGGAAATGCTTTCAAATACTTTACAACATTTACTAAAAAAAATTGCAATAAAAATCACGTAAGGCATGAAGATATGAAGCCATTGAAGAACTTATCAGCATAATCTGTTTCAAAATAATGCTGTATTAAACCAGGTTTGTAAAAATTCAAAGCAGTACACACAATCTCATGAGTGTATCCTCCATCACAGTGAAATATTCTGAAAACAGTTTGAAAGGATGATTGGGAATTGATCAAAACATGTAATTGTTCACAAGTTTAATAGCATTTATATAAATAAGACTTAATTACTCTGCTCATTTGAAGGCAATGCAACTCAATTGAATAGACAAAATTACTTGAGGTATTAGTGCAAAAAATAATTAAAGTACAACAAGAATAACTTGCACTTATACCCAAAAAATTGAAGGAGCTTTACAGAGGGGATTAGAAGGTACCAAGCAGAAAGTTGGAGAGAAATTTGGGCAGGTGGCTGAAGGTGTGGCTGAAGGGGCAATTTTGAGGAAGCTTTTCAGGATGGGCAGAGAGATAGCAAGCGAGGTTTAGGAAGAGAATTCCGGAGTGCAGGAAAGTGGTGACAAAATGATGGAGTAGAGAGAGCCTAAAGAGCGAAGGGTGTGTGTTGGAATGGAGGGTGATAGCAGTAGAAACATTGAAACGTACATGATTCCAACTGAACATGCAATGTGTTCAGTCAAGACTATGCTTCATTCTGGGAGTCAATTGAGTTTCATAATATGGGAGGAGTGTGGCTATTTCTCTATGATTTTCATTACTATTGCCAGAGACCTCAGCTGAATTCACAGCATGTACCAAAGTGCCATGTACTAAAAAGCTCCCTTCAGGCTGTAGAGTGTATAAGAAGCACTTATGTTATATATTGAATATTTACAGCTTGTTCGTTAGTTTTTGGTTGACATGACACTTTTTCCATTGATGGAACTTAGCATGAGCCGTATAATCACAGGAAGCAAAGAAAAGGAATAAAATCCCATATGTCAACTAAGGCTCATAAGTTAACATTATTTGACGCAATCCACCCACTGGAAGAATTGCACTTTGTAGGCTGTGTTTAAATGCCACAGCATTCTAAATCAAACCAAAATATTCTGTTGCTATATATTCCAACTTCCTGAAGAGAGCATTTTGTAAGCAAACAGTTTGAGTTGGGGTGTTGATTTTCAATAAGGTTAAAAAAAACAGGCTTGATCCATGAAATGTATATTCTTTGAAGTTAGGCCATAATAAATGCATTCAATGAAAAATCATGATAAGAAAAATTGAAGACAAAGAAAGAAAATGCAACAAAAGTAAGAAGTGAGTAGAAGAATAAATTTGCTGGTGCCTTTTTTACCTCTCAATGATTGTCGTAAAATAGGTCCAAGTGTCCGTGATTGAGATGTAATCATAAATTTTGTCTCATATATTTTTACGATCTGATACAGAGACATAGTTGAGACGTTTTTAGTTTATTTTAAAATACTACTTTTTATACTCACATTTGATCCACGTTTAAAGTGACCCCCATCAATATAACTCTAAAAAAGGTGGAAAATCTATGACTCTTTCATAAGATGAAGGTCAAACATTACAAAAGTTTTGTCAACTGAAATTCTTTCTTACCTTCATGTTGCATGGCATCCACAAATACATTTTGTCTCTGTAATTTTCATTTCCACCAGTGCATTCTTATCAACTATTGCTCAGCTCCTCTAGTGCTGTGATATGGGAGGTTAAAGAACTTGATTTGGTGGTAGTGATCATAATTCAGTTAGTTTTAGCATAGTTATGGAAAAGGACAAAGATAGAACAGGAGTTAAAGTTCTCAATTGGGGAAAGGCCAATTTTATCAAGCTAAGAAGTGAATTAGCAAAAGTGGACTGGAAACAGCTACTTGAAGGTTAATCAATGTCAGAGCAGTGGGAGGCATTCAAGGGGAAGATTCAAGGGGTGCAGAGTAAATATGTTCCCACAAAGAAAAAGGGTGTGACTGCCAAATCCAGAGCCCTCTGGATGTCAAGGAGTAAGATAAGGCAGAAAAGGAAAGCTTATGTCAGACACCGAGAACTAAATACTACAGAAAGCTGAGAGAAGTTAAAACGTGCAGGGGTGAAATTAAAAAGGAAATTAGGAAAGCAAAGAGAGGGCATGAAAAAATATTGGCAAGTAAAATCAAGGAAAACCCAAAGATGTTTTATAAATACATTAAGAGCAAGAGGATAACTAAGGAAAGAGTAGGGCCTATTAGAGACCAAAAAGATAACCTATGTGTGGAGGCGGAAGATGGTTCTTAATGAATACTTTGCATCTGTCTTCACAAAAGAGAGGGACGATACAGACATTGTAGTTAAGGAGGAGGAGTGTGAAATATTGGCTGTGATAAACTTAGTGAGAGCAAGTATTAAGGGGATTAGCATCTTTGAAAGTAGATAAATCACCAGGGCCGGTTGAAATGTATCCCAGGCTGCTAAAAGAAGCAATGGAGGTAATAGCAGAGGCTCTGACCATCATTTTCCAATCCTCACTGGATACAAGCGAGGATTGTACAATTGCTTAAAAAGGGAGCCAGGGATAGACCAAGTAATAACATGCCAATCAGTCTAACCTCGGTGGTGGGTAAATCATTGGAATCAATTCTGAGGGACAGGATAAATCGTCACTCAGAAAGGCACAGAGTAATCAAAGACAGTCAGCATGAATTTGTTAAGGATAGGTCATGTCTGACTAACTTGATTGAATTTTTTGAGGACGTAACAAGGAGGGTTGATGGACTGGTCAGGTGGGCAGAAAAGTGTGTGGTAATGCATTTGGGGAGGGCAAACAAGGCAAGGGAGTACACAATAAATGGGAGAATACTGAGAGGTGTAGAGGAAGTAAGGGACCTTGGAGTGCATGTCCACAGATCCCTGAAGGTAGCAGGACAGGTAGTTAAGGTGGTTAAGAAGGCATATGGAATACTTTCCTTTATTAGCGAAGGCATAGAATACAAGAGCAGGGAGGTTATGCTGGAACTGTATAAAACATTGCTTAGGCCACAGCTTGAGCACTGTGTACAGTTCTGCTCACCACATTACAGGAAGGATGTAATTGCACTAGAGAGGGTACTGAAGAGATTTACGAGGATGTTGCCAGGACTGGAGAATTTTAGCTATGATGAAAGATTGGATAGGCTGGGGTTGTTCTCTTTGGAACAGAGAAGGCTGAGGGGTGATTTAATTGAGGTGTACAAAATTATGAGCGTCCCAGATAGAGTGGATAGAAATGACCTATTTCCCTTAGCAGAGAGGTCAATAACCAGGGGGCATGGATTTAAAGTGTTTGGTAGAAGGATTAGAGGGGAGCTGAGGAAAATTTTTTTCACCCGGAGGGTGGTGGGGGTCTGGAACTCACTGCCTGAAAGGGTGGTACAAGCAGAGACCCTCAACTCTTTTAAAAGTACCTGGATGTGCCGTGACCTACAAGGCTACGGATCAAGTGCTGGAAAGTGGGATTAGGCTGGGTGGCTCATTTTCGGCTGGCGTGGACACGATGGGCCGAATTGCCTCCTTCTGTGCCGTAAATTTTCTATGATTCTATGATTCTTGATTCAGTGAGAGGTGGAAATTGCATTCTGGTTGGGCATGAAATAGATAAAGCTTAGGAATATGCTAATATGCTGCAAACTGCCAGGTCAGAATAAGAAGGAAGACAGTTTTCTCTATGAAGAGCTAAGATTGGGATATGATAACAGGAGAGTTACATTAATAGGGGATTCAACAGCCAACTATAATTTGGGAATACCCAAATGGTTTAGAGCTAGAGTTAATAAATGTAATGTATGATCACTTTATAATTCAGTGCATCAGGGAAGCTACAAGAATCACTACATATTTTGGTTTGGTAATGATAAATCATCCAGGCAACATAGAAGATATGGAATTCATTGCACCCGTGGGAGATAATGACTATAGAATGGCCAAGTTCATGATTCAGAAATACAGAGGACCAGGAGCTAAGAATATAATGGCCCAGAAATTGCTCTGAGCGGCGAACGAACGTCACTCGCTGCTCCATAGATTTATACTAACCCACTAACTTACCGCGGTCTTTACTGCAGGCACTTCCTCCAATAGGAAGCAGATAAGAGTCCAGCGTTAACTCCAGCGAAGCTAGGACCCATGGAAGAAGCAAGAGGATCGATCTCTCCCCTCGGCCAATCAGGTTGCAGCATCCTTGAAAAGCAACAAAGAGTCAAAAGCTTGAAGTACAAGCTGCAATGTAAAAACCAGGAAGTGAAAGTTACAACAATAAAATCATTTGTAAAAACAGTTATAGACAGCGAAAAAAGAGTGGGTAAGAAATAATCAAATTAAATAAAAGAGACGGAAGAAAAAAGTAAAAAATAACAATTTTTATAATTTTTTAATTTAAAAAAAAAACTTTTTTACTATCAAAATAAGACTCCACATTTTTAAAAGTTAATTTTTAATTGTTTGTTAGTCATTAAAACTTAGTTTTGACCTGGTATATTTAAACGTATCTGTTTTGTGGTGATATTAGTTACTTTCCAGCTGGGCAGAAGAGCAATTTGGTGCCGGTCCGTTGATTCTGATGATTGCTGTTGGCAATATTCCTTTAAGGTAAAGCTGAACCAGGAAGAGCAAATTCTGGATTTCTGCATTTGTCTGCGTATGTGCGAATGCAGGAACTTACTCTTTCATTTGGCCACTAACAGCGGTGAGCGCTGTTGAACTCACCGTTCTTTTCAAATTAAATTCAGGCCCACTGTTGCTAGGATATCAAGGAACAGCTTAACAAATTGATTGATGTATTTGTTCAATAATATTTCAGTAGAGGATAAGTGCAACTGTTTTATAGGTATAATGCAGAGCATGCAAAATAAATACATATGTAAGATTAGTAAATGTAGAGTAAGCAAGCATAGCCTCAAATGGATTAACAAATTAATCATAATTGAAATAGGTAGGAAAAATAACCTCTCCAGATCTTATGGGGATAAAGGTTAAAGAATTCACTGGGATGAATAGAAAGCATTTAGAAATATGTTAAAATGGTGATCTGAGAGGCAAATCAAGATCTGGGAAAAAGCATAGCTTCACATGGAAAACACAACAATCTAAAAAGGGGTAGAAACCCTTAAAGATGCGAATGGGGCTAAAACTGAGTATGAGCATAATATAGTTAAATACTGAATTATTATTTCCTCCAAGTATTCACTAGGAGAGGCATGAGCAACTTGGCCTCCGTAAATAGCAATATTCCATGTAAAATTAATAAATTTAATAAAACTTAGATAGATGTCTTTGACAGGCTAAATGGACACCAAGCAAGTAAATCCCCAGGAATGAATCGTATTTATGCTGGAATATTAAGAGAAACAAGAGATGATATTCTTGAGGTATTGACGGTCATTATGAGGGAATTAGTGCACACTGGGGAGGTCTTTATAGATTGAAAACAGGCTAATGTTGTGCCCATTTTCAAAAAGGATATCCAAAAGGACCCAGACAACCATTAATCCAGTAGTCTTATACCAATACTATGTAAATTAATGAAATTCATTATCAGGAAGAAACTTGAGGATTACCTGAATGATGATAATCTAGTAACCAGGAGCTAATATGGATTCAGAAGGGAAAGTTCCTGCCTGATCAACTTCCTTGTCTCTTTTGATGAAGTGACCACCCAAACAGACAATGAAAAGCCCTCCAACAGCCCTCGAATTCCAAAAAAGGATTCCTCAAGAAAGGCTATAACTTAAACTAAACTGGTAGGGCTTCGGGATAAAACCTGGGAATGAATAAGTAATTGGGAGAAAGGTAGGAAGTCGCATGCATTTGTTAGACAAGTTATATCAAAGTGAAAGGGGGGTGAAGTGCTAAGTAGGGTGTCCCAGGGATTAATGTTGGGTCCCCTACTGTTTCCAATTTACATTAATGAGTTGGATTTAGGAGCTCAATGCAAACTGGTCAAATTCACAGACAATACCAAACTAGGAGGGACAATTGAATCCAAGGAGGTAGCTTAGATGCTGCAAAATAAAATATATAATTGGCCAGATCAATGTGCAGTCCTTTCCATTTGTCCCTATTAAGTTTCATCTTCGATTGAAAGAAAAAATGGATGACATGAGAACTCCAGGAATTGTGTTGAAATAAATATAAAAGTTTAGTAGACTCGACCGTCAACAAGTACAATAACTGTAGAGCAGCAATCAACAAAGCAAATAAAATGTTGAACTATATATTCAAAACAAGGGGGCAGAATTTGCTCCCGAAATAACGGAGGAGCTCAACAGCGCTCTCTGTTGTTAGTGGCGAATGGAAGGAGCAAGTTCCGGTGTTTGCACATGCACGGTGAAACGCGGAAATCCAGAACTTGCTCCTCGTGGTTCACCAGCGTTATTACAGCTTTGAATTAAAGGGACATCGCACACTGCAATCAGGGAAATCATTGAAAAAGTGCAAAAATAACTAATTATGCCACCAAACATGTACGCTTAAAAATATAGGTTTAAACTAAATTTTAACAGTGCGGTTAGTCTTAATGACTGCCAAACAACTAAAAATTAATTTTTAAAAATATGGAGTCTCATATTACTCCTTATTTTAATCGTTTTTGGTCATTAATTTTTTTTTTTACTTTTCCTTTCAGTCTCTTTTATTTAATTCAGTTATTTCTTTGGCTTTTATATTAAAAAATTAGAATGTTTATTTACAGTTACATACAGAATACTAACTCTCAATGAATGAAGTCAGCTTGCCTATTTGAACAATGCAGCCTGAATCTGTGGGTGTGACTTCTCTTCCTGACAGATTTTGTGGGCATGTCTTTTCCTCTCACAGACTGTTCCATGCACGTCAACTCACGCTACTCAGAGGCTAGGTTGATAGCGCACAATTTTTTTAAAAATTCAAATTCAAACAATTCGATGCCACAGGGCCGGCAGTAAGTAATTTCGTTAATTTAATTCGCAGGAGCGGCGGTGACCGTTGCCTTGCTGCTCCGAGCGATTTCTAGCCCAAGGAGTACAAGTCAGCGGAAGTCATGCTAAAATCGTACAGTGCTCTGGTCAGACTACACCTTGAGTTCCTCCTCCAGTTCTGGTCACTGAAAGAAGATGGAGACATAAACTTATGCTTTTCAGCTTTAAAAGGAAATGGCTGCGTGGTGATCTTATGGAGGGTCATAAGAGGTGGATCCAGAGTAGGACAAGGAAATGCAGGTTCAAACTGGTAGGAGTAATGGGATTTTTTTCACACAATGAATAATCAACAGATAGAATGACTTCTAGGCTAGGTGGGAGGTGAGAACCATGGAATTAATAAGCAATTGGAAGCTGCACTGGAGAGATTGTAGGGTCTTTCCTGATGGATGAGCTAAGATGGGTTAAATGATCTTCCTCATCTCATCTGTATTTATTTTGTGATATTTAAATAGCTACTCTCCCTTCTGACTTTAGTCCTGGTTCCCACTATTGATTTTTCTCCTCTACCCATATCTAATCTTTTAGACTGTCTCCGATTTTAAAATCTGCAGTCAAGGGGTCATGGGGGGGATAACAGTTTTGGAAGAGCAGAACAGTAGCTGAGAGGAATGCATCGATAGGGAGTTTTTTGGTGAAATTGTTTCACTAGGCGGGAGACAAGCCACGAGCAAAACTAGAAGGCAAATGTGACCTGAGTCTCAAACAACCTCCATCGACTTCAAGCCCCAAGTAGGGGCACACATTGGGTCTTACATTTGAATATATGCAGTGGGGTCATTTTACCGATCCTGTGCTTCCAGTGGGGAGCTGCATTCAAAGGAACTGTGGGCCAGAGATAGTGCTACAGTGCTGCAGTGTCAATTGACTTGTGCTCTCTGTATAGCTCGCCAATGGAAACATAGGTTAGGTGAATTTACCCTAGTATTGTGTTAATAACGATGTTGACTGTTGCATTTATTATGAAGAGTCATTCTTACAGGCATAAGATTTTAAACAGTAAGCTTGTGATTTACGTGTTGGAACAATTTAGTGCTCTTAGGGTTAACAGGTCTGTGAAAAGAAAATGGTTTTGTTTTGATTCAAATTTTATGGAATTTGTAAAAATTAAACTGTCATTTGAATATGACAAAGAAAAACATCTTGAGAGGTTATTTTAGATTTTAATCAAATTAAGATTTTTTTTTCAAGAAGGTAGAAAAGCAACTCTCAGATTTTTAAGTTTATTTTTTCAGTGCAAATCCACCAGATGTCAAAATGCAATGTGTCAAACATGTATTTTTCACATCATCTGCATTTTCAGCCAAGATATGATGGGCTTGCGATAATTAGAATGATATGTGAAAATGTGAGAACCAATAGGAAAATGGACACTAATGTATGGTAGATGCAGATAACAGATGCTGTTGCTTACACAAGTGATGCTGAGTTCCATTTTCAAAATCTGCTGCAGACAAATTACATTCAAACCGGAAACACAAAATGTTAAAGGAGGAGAGGGAAAAACGATGCTTTCTAAACTTCAAAGAATGGAGAATTATTCCTTTCACCCCTGTGAGTTGACTTTAAATCCAACCTGGACTGATGGGATGTAAGAGTTGGTCAGTTTCTGTAAGAGTTGGTCAGTTTCTGGATGGTGCAGAAGGCGTTCTGGAATTTGCACTAAATTAAAATTGGCTTTGCCACTCAAAGGGCAACACGGATTGTCGGTTTGGGTAATGGAAATTTCACACTGCTGCAGTCAGGGGTGCTGTTTAAGGTTGAGGTGAAGTCACATTATTGAAATATGTAAAGGGTGCTTTAACCTTCATCCAAACCAAGGAATATCTAACCAGGAAATGCTTGGTGTTGACAAAGAAATTTTCCATCCCATAATTCTGATACCCCTCACTGTGATGAATAAATATTCACTCCACCCCTTTCCTATGTTTAATAAACTCAAAAATTTGTCCATCCTCAAAATAAAAATTTGCAAGAGGAGATTGTCAGTGTTTAAGTCAAAATTGGCCACACAATTGAGCTTTTGGCATACAATAATAGTCACCTAAAGGCTCTGACAATCAATCACTGTCATAAAAAACTGTGTTTTAATAAATATCATTTAGCTGTAGGGTGATCTTCGCACTTCTGAGTAATTATTGTGCTGTAGCTGGTGAAACAAAACAAGGCTCATAAACAGCCAACACTTCTGTTAACAATAGTCTTATAGTCAGATGACTGCATTCTGCTCCAGTGACTCCAAGCCAATTGATTAAATGCATGTTGATGATGCCATTGACTCCAGATGTGTTAGTCTCGCACATTCGGCAGCATTCCCGGTATAAAGTGCCCAACGTACCTTGTCCAGGCTGCAGTGGAGACTCACTTTCCTCTCTGAATCTGCAATTGGAAATGTCACTTCCATGGCTTCACTTGGCCTGTAGGAGATTGGCAGCATTCTTCAAATATGATAACCAGAGAACAAAGCATGAAACTTCATATTTCCAATTTGCTGCCGTCATGTTTAAACAGATACCTATCCTTAATGGTGGAAAAGCTGAATTGCTCTAAATGATAGGCTGAATGTTCATTTCTGAATAGTATCATTAAAGAAATAAATCCCAATACAGATCAGTAATATCATGACCTTGGAATATCATATCTATTTTTTGAGGGACATCTGATCCATTTAGAAAAACATTTGGCAAACCTCTTTGTTTGTTTATAATACATAACATGATAACATAAATTGTGTTGAAATGCATCATTGCATCTTTTGGGGTGATGTCATCAGAATAATACTCTCTTGGCTCTTTTCCAAACAAAAATAGGTTTTCTGAATGACTTTTCACATTGACAATGATCTCTGAGTTTATACTTTTGATAATTTCAGGATACTGAAAAACTAATCTAACTCCTTTGTGTCCCAGCTCCATGATTTATAGGAGGTAATTATTTTCCAAATAGCTCATAGATTTGAAAAGAAAGCCCCTTGGTGGTTTGAAAATACCATCACTATTTTTTTTGTTGCTCATATAGCTTGGTAAATGATGCATTTACAGAACTGGAAAAACATTGTAAATGCAAATCAGTGCATCTATAAAATGCGCCGGAAATGTACAATGCAAATCTTTAGAAAATCATGCCCTGGGTCTATATTCCTTATTTCCTTCAGAGTTTAATCTATAATAGGCAATTCAATAAAGAAAGATTAAAGTCAAAAGGGGCATTGCCTTCTCATTAAACTGGATGTGGGCCAACAAAATGCATGTCGAAGTTTTCTTCATTTAATTCTCCATTTCCAGATGGTTTTGAGGGCCAGCATCAGACATGTGTTTCTCTTTGTGTACAGCGGGAGATTTCCTGTTTGTTTTATTTGATGTTACAGGTTTACAGAAAGCCATTTACTTTCAGATTTAAGAAAATGACAGAGTAGGACACAGGGCCGGAACTACTAATGAAGCCTCGAGGAAGAAGTCTGAATGTACAATAGATTACAGTGTGATCGAGTTGCACTTAATTATTCCAGTATTTAGCAAATTGCACCTATTAGACGTGCACATCTGGTATCATTATTCAACAATTGGATGGGCTGTTTTCTAATCCTGAAATGCTTGTGTTATATCATTGCTTTAACTGTAACCTATCTAAAATGTCTTGACCTTCTTTAATATTACAATTTAGCTCTTTGCAAGTAATCTTTTTTCAATAAAATATTATTTTTGGTTATTAGTAGGGGTTGATGAAAAGGAAGTTGCAAAGGAATATTGCTACTGTGAATGGATTTTATAATAAACATGCTTTAATCTACAGTGGAAATACTCATGTTAAATATTTTGGCTTGATGTTCAGTTGACCTCTCTCCACCTACCCTCAAAAGAAGTTACTGCAAATGATATGTGATATAGAATATGAATATGAACACAGGTTTGAAAACATCACAAGTGATGCCACTTTCTTGTGGCATTATAACAAGTTCATTGTTTGTCACAAAAGTCTATGATGGAATACTTGTTGGATTCTTTCTTGCTGGTCACAGTATGAGCAGAGTCAAGATTAAGTATTGTTAACGGACTCATCAAACTGCCAAGAACAGACAATGCAGTCTGGTTTGTTGGGGGCATTAATAGAGGGTAGTTAAATATGCTAATGTTTGTTAAGTCCTGACTTTTAGCCCTAATCTGTCTAAAGCAACAACTTTAACAGATCACTGGACTAATGGTTATTTCCTACAATCATAGGTTGATCCAAGTGTTTGGAACAGATCAATGACTCTAGCCATTCCATTCAGTTCAACCATCTCATATGTTTGACATCCTGCGCTGTCAAGGATTAATTGACAGCTGAGGTGAAGAGTCAGGTCTGTGAGAGGGCAGGGCCATGATTCTTTGTAATCCTTATGATGGACATTTCTGTAGCCAGGAGCTTCCAATTGTAACTTTGTGTTTGGCTGCCCGTGCTCAGCTCACTATTCGGTTTGAAGCCAGCAGCCACAGGGCTAATCAGAGAGCTCCCTAATAGCAAATCGCCAGGTAAGAAGTAAGTAACTGTGTTTCAAGAGTTAGTGTTATTTTGTGAGTTAGCTCAGGAGAAGCACCTTGTTTTTGACATTTTGAGGAGATTAGTAAACATTTGTAGTTACTGTAAATATGTTGTTTGTACTGAGTACCGTTCATTTATCTTTTTGATGTTCAATAAATTTGTCCAGTGTTTTATAGCCCGATAGAATGTTAACCTTCCACCTACCTGAGTCGGGAGATCCAGTGGCATATGATATATCCAGTAAGCCACAGTATAGTAATAGGGTTCTTTGTTCAACCCTTGAGAACCAAGATATTAGGCAGGTAAAGGCACACTCTCGTTCATAGGGGATGAGAGGTTACATTTATGGGAGTATCTGGTGATTCTGAGCCCATGGGAAATACCTAGGGGTAGAAATTAGACTTTGTTGTGCCCATTTTATGGGCATAAAATCGGCGCAATGAGGGCCGATTTTGGGGTCCAAAGTCCCGTGCCCCAAGAACGCCTGAAAGCTGTCTGATTCAATTCATGCATCCGGGGTGGCCGTCTAAAATAGACGTTAGAACCTTTGCATATGCTAATGAGAGGTCTAATATCTGCTTTTGGACCCCCCTGAGAAATTGAGTTGCCCTGAGTGGAGTAGGCACTAGGCCTGCTCCACTCAGGTTTGGATGGTCTGGATGCAGCCTAGGAAACGGCCGCCACTATATAGGTAAGCAAAATATTTTTTTTCAAGTTTGATGTGGTCATGTGGAATAGGAGTACACCTCCGGCTCCACAGCACTTCTGAGGGGCCAGTGTCGGTCCATAGCATCCCCCTCCCCTTCTCCAACCCCCGAAATCCCCTTGCCCCCTTCGACATTTAGCTGAGGGCCGCTGTTGGTGTGGCAGGTGGCCCAAATTGGATGCCTTGACATGTGCAAGCTGCCTCTAGCAGCGCGACAAGCTTCGGCAGCCCACGCAGAATATTAAGATAAGGCCCGAGAACCAATTTTGGGTGGTCCTTGGTTTCACCTCTTCTGACACTTGCAGTGTGTGCACCACCCAGTTTGCAGACCTGAAAACCGGTGTAAACCAATTTATCCCCCTGCATCTAGTGTCAAAATCCAAAAATGTAACAGTGGAAAACAAATGCAGACTCTATTCACCCATTATGATGGCATGCGGTCTTGACAGTAGGGAAGGAGGTGGGACAGGGGGAAAGTCCGTGGTGGATTAGTTGCTGCCAGCAATTCTTTTTCATTTATTTACTGATGCATCTGCCTTGGCTCTCAGTGTCACACATTTTACCACCCTGGAGGGGCCTATTGGTGAAGCTGTTTTTCCATTTATATTTGCAGTCTACTAAAGAACAGAAAAAGACTATAGGAGTCATTTTCCAAGTGTACGGCAGTGGGAGTGAACCTAATCCATCAGCAGAATGTATCGGAAGGTTACTGGTTACCTTAACCCTGCCAGCGAGTGGTCGGAAAATGACTTAATTTATGAAATTCAGTTCTTGATATGAAATGTATCAGCCATGGCTCAGTGATTAGCACTCTCGCCTCTGAGCCAGAAAGCCCTGATCTAGAGACTTGAGCACATACATAGAATTACACAGATTGTACAGCGCAGAAACAGGCCATTAAGCCCAACAGATCTATGCCAGTGTTAATGCTCCATACGAGTAAACCACTCTACTTCATCCAACTCTATCAGCATATACTTCTATTCCTAGTTCTATTCCTAATTTGCTGCCGCGTTTCCTATATTCCAACTGTGACTACATGTCAAAAGTTGTCTGTAAAGTGCTTCGGGATGTCCTGAGGTCATGAAAGGCACTATACAAATGCAAATCTTTCTTTATTTCTTGCTTTCCGCTATACTGCATTCTGGTATGTAAACATGAGCATAAAAGATGAACATTTGCAATTTAAATTATGATCTATATATTCATCAGCCGCCTTTACCACATTATATCGCTATATAGAACACAACTTTTCAACCACGGCACACAATATCATTTGTAGAGTCTGCAGTGGTGCCAGTGCTAATAGCGAATATAGAATGAGTTATAAATGTGCCCTGGAGCAAACAAATTCTTCCACAGACATCTTAAACAACAGTACAAGAACTTAATTAACAGCAGTAAATATATCAGATATTATTAGGAAATGGTTTGGGATTGATTTGTTGTCATAACTTAGTGACTACAGGTATTTATTTGGTTGACATCACTTTATCTGGTTTTATTTTACAGATATTCTACATCCAAAGACTATTATATTCTCCCTTTCACTAATATCAAGAGTGATGTCATTGTGGTAAAGTGCTGCCATAAATCTATTATTTTTATCTCCATTAAATGAAGATAAAAATGATTAAAATAGCATCATAAAAATGTACATTGAAGTGGATAGAGCATCTGCTCCAGCATGAACTTGCAGTCAGCACATTGACTCACAGCTCGTTGTTCTGAAAACTGAGCCTTTCTGAAAAATTTTATTGTGGTAATGATGCACTTTTAACACTGTCCGTGGAATGCTGGAGGTAGTGTTTCACATTTCAAGGACCAGAAAGGAAGTTTCTGGAAAGGCTTTCAAGTTTTTTTGGGGGGGAAGAAGAAGGCTCAGAATTATAACCTCTTCTCAGTGATTCCACTAGAAACTGCAGAACGGCAACTTGTGGAAGGAAGGGAAAAACTCAGGGTTTGACTTTTAAACACAGCCCAAATAACAATCAAAGCATCCTCCACCCACCATCATCTGCCAATAGACTAACCCATTCCAGGGCAGATTCCTTTGGTGGTAATCTATAAATGATTCTTGAGAAAATCCACTAAGAATAAAAAGGATAACAAAATTGTGACATCCTAAACTATCTATACCTCACTCGATGAGCACTGTACATATGTTCTGTATTACTGTAAATGAAAATGTCATTGGGCCAGATTTTCCTGTGAAAATAATAGTGAGGCTCACAGGACTCACCGTTATTTCTGCGCATCTGGTACAGCAACATCTGGCGACCGCACATGCGCAGTCAGAAGTTGATGTACCAGATGCGACCCTCCTCTGTCAACTCCGCGAGAATGACATCTCGCTGGCTGGCTTCCCATTCAAATGAATGAAATGACGTGAAGTTCCTACACTGACCTGATGGAGGTGAACTAATCTCACCACAAAATGGTACGTCAAGTTATTTCAAGTCTAAGCACCCTTTTAACGGCATGATAAGTCTTAATGACTGCCAAACAACCTCTCTGGCACTGAAAATTAACTTTTACAAGTGTGGTGTCTCATTCCTTCACGTTTTAATTGTTGTTGGACACTTAAAAATTGTTTTTTAATTTTTTCTTTCTGTCTCTTTTATCTCTGTCCCTTAATTCAATATTTCTTTCCCTCTCTTTATTTCGCTTACTGTACCTGATTTGACATTGAATTTATTATTCTAACTTACACTTCCTGGTTCTGACTCAGTGCTGCTTATTAACATGCTTCAATCTAATTGGTTAAGGGGATACACAGTTGCTTGCCCCGTTCACACAGGTCCAAGATGCCCAGGAGAAGGCGCTGTGTTAGATTGCATGAGAGGAGCATGCCGTGCAAAAGCCCATGAAATGTCAATGGGCAAGTGCAATTCTAACAAACGGTGGGCGCCGTTCATTCGCGCTTACGGGAAAATCCAGCCCAATAAAAATCTTAATGAGAAAATAAACTGTAGCCTCAAGAGGTAACAGATTGGAATGATAGTTTTCAGTGCCACTCTCTTCTGTTTCTCCTACACTTGCGAAGATGTACTTTAGTAATGAGTATAGCCTTTCACCATTTCCATAGTTGGTTTGGTTTAGTTTTGTTTTACAGTGGAAAGGCTCTGCACTATAAATACATGCTTTCAAATTCATCCTCGCCTTCTAATTAATGGTTTTTTATTTTCTTTTTTTAAACACACATTTTGTTTTGTTTAAATACAGCTCACAGGCTTAGTTGCAATGTGCCCAGAGAGTTTCAAGTCTATCTGCAGCCAGTCACAATAATCCTCCTTATGAATATATGAAGCCCAATGATTATTAAACCACATTTTAAGCATTATTGGCATATGATAACAATATAATTAAAAATAACTGTCTGAGAAAAAAAGTCTGTTCGGAATCTCCTGGTGCCAATTCAAAGGTTTCTTTGTTCCCCATTCTCATTATGTAAACACTATGGGGGTAATTTTTCAATTTCACACTTTCAGTGGGGAAACCTTACCTCTCCTCCCCCGGGAGTACAGTTTGGAACTTCGAGTGAGTGCTGCAAATGCTTGTTTTGACCATTATTTTAAATTTGGACTACAATGTTGCATTCTAAACTCCCTGAATGCTCCCTGAATGTATGGTTTCCCCCCTGGGATTGCAGAATCAGTCCTTATTAACAATGAATTGTTGTCTCAAAAATTCCCCATTAAAGCCACTTTGAATGGAATTTTCTTGTATTTTATTCTTTTGTCCTGTAATGGGCGAGAATGTATTTTACTACATGGGGTATAGTACATTATCGTTTTGCATTATCGCAAGCCAAAAGCTTTTCCTATCCCTCTCAGCGCTGGGTTTTAGTGTTTAGGCAGCAAAGGTCAAAGATAGGGGTATGACTGTGGATGTAGTCACATCATTTGTATTTCTATATCATTTTTAATCACAAGGCCTTGGCCAATCAGCATCGTTAATAAATACATAATTGGTATTGAATAGGCAGTACTTAATGTTGGATAAAAGTCGAATATGTCTGATTTTTAAAAAAATATTTCCTGTTCTAAATTTAAAATGAATTAAATTGTAAATAGATTGTCTCGGGAGTTACCAGTGCAGTCTATGATCATTCTTCCCTGTTGCTCAATACCGAATGTAGTTAAGAAAGAATGAACTTGCATTTATATAATGTCTTTCACAACCTCAGGATGTCCCAAAGTGATTAACAGCCAATGAAGTACTTTTGAAATGTAGCTCCTGTTGTAATGTAGGATACGTGGCAGCCAATTTGTGCACAGCAAGGTCCCGCAAACAACAATGTGATAATAACCAGATCATCTGTTTTAGTGAGATTGGCTGAGGGATAGATCTTGGTCAGGTCACGGGGGAGAACTCTCCTGCTCTTCTTCGAATAGTGCCCTGGGATCTTTCACATCCACCTGAGAGGGCAGACGCGACCTTGATTTAACACCTCGTCCAAAAGACGGTACCTCCAACAGTACAGCGCTACAGTGTCAGCCTAGATTATGTGCTCAATTCTCTGGAGTGGGACTTGTACCCACAACCTTCTGACTCAGAGGTGAAAGCGCTACTGTTGAGTACTACCAGCAAAAGTTAATGCAACATAAGTATGAGTTTGGATACGCACTTGGCAAGGCTTTCAACATGACACCTAACATTGTTTTGCATCATTGGTACAAGAAGCTGAGTGAGCAGGGCCCAGAATAAGAGTGGGTTCAGAAACTTTGGGAGTTGTGTGATGTTCCTGACCTGGTTACCCACAAGCAGTGCATGCTCTCATGCAGAGTATGTGAGAGATTCATTTAAAATTCAAAATGTTCGCATACCAGCAGATAACGAGACAGCCATTAAAATTCCTGGTTTCTAGCCCTGTTCCCACATAGTGCTATGTTCATTTCAAATGGATGTTAATGGCCAGTCAGGTTCTCACCTGTCAGGAAGAGATCCCTTAATGCTCAACTGCTCATTCCTTCTTGCTGTTCTTCCACTGAAAGCTATGGGATTGCATTTATTGCTCCTCTCTCACTCAATTTTGTAGAACAGGCTGAGGAAGAGCAAACAAGGGATTCCAGGAAGCTCATATAGCAGTAAAGGTGGACTGGCCACTCCAGCCGTAGCAACACACCCACCTGGCAGAGATGGAAGACAACAGCTTCCAGAGGTTCAGATTCAGCAGGGAGCCAGTTACAGAGCTATGCCAACTGCTGCAAGGAAACCTGCAGATATTTTCTATCACAGGGACAGCATTACCAGTGGCAGTCAAGGCTACTACCTCCATCAGCTTTTATGCTCCACATCCTTCCAAGTTGTCACAAGGGACAGCTGCAGTATCAGCCAATTTGGTGTTCACAAAGATATCAAACAGATGCTTGATTCATTACTCAGAAGGGCCAACATGTTCATCTCCTTTCCCACTGAAAAGCAACAGCAACAGCTGCATGACAGAGCTCCATAATTTTATTGCACTATAGGATTTCCCAAAGTACAGGGTGTCCTTGATGGCACCCGTATGGGCATCTAGGCCCTAAGCACAAGTCAATACCCTACTTGAATGGAACAGGCTTTAACCCCATTAATGTACAGGTGGTCAGTGACTGATCAATGTCATATCATGCAGGTCAGTGTCTGCTTCCCAGGCAACAGCCACAGTACTTTAATTTGAAGACAATTATTCATGATGGTATTACTCGAAAGTGGCAGCAGACAACAAAAATGGCTCCTCAGAGACCATTGGTACCATTGTCAATTATTGATAACAACGTCTTGTGGCAGCCATGGGTAGAAGCAGAGTGTAGGTACAATGAGGCCAGTGCATCCAACAAGCAACATTATGGAACAAACTGACGATATTTTGAAGCAGCGATTCAACAGGTCGAGGACATCTTATAGTGTAGCTTTGCTTCAAGAACATTCTCATCTGCTGCAAGCTTTGCCACACAAAGATGTCTAAACATGGATGAGGAGGAAACCAGTATTAAGGCCAAAGGAGAATGCAGACACTGACCAAGCAATGTTGCTGCAGAAACATCAGAGAGCCCAGCAAGAACAGTGTGCCAGGCACTCTTCCTAGAGACATTTTGTTCAGTGTTTGAATTATCTCTTTATGGAGCCCCGCTGTTCACATAGCACCAAGAAATTTGGTCCGAGCATCTTCTACAACATTATACTTTGCACTTCGTCCAGTGACATCAATGCCATCAAACAGCAACATATTTTATACCCAATCGAAAAGAAACCCTCTGGACAAAGTTCAAATATAACACAACCAATTTATTACCCTACTTGTATCATGTGTCGGTGATGTTGCTGTCTTTCTCCACTGCAGTTCCCCTTAGTGCTAGTGCATTGTATGCGACTTCTAACTCCTAACCTGTGACTTCTTCCTGAGTGATTCCCCAGTGGAAGAGGTAAATGTGCTGGCCGGCTTCAGGGTTTCAGTGGTTGCTGTTTGGGATTTCATGATGGTCCTGGGGGGAGATGGAAAAGAAACTAAAGAAACACAGTGGTTCAGGACGAGGGTAGGAGGTCCTCGAGGGAGGTTTGGCTTGGTGGGTAAGGGGCTGAGGATGCACCTGAAAGGATGGTCTTGAATTAAGAAACAAAGAAATTCATGAGCTCCTTGCACTTGTAAGAGGTGAGGGTGGAGGGGGCAGGGGGCAGGGGAGAGGGGTTTAAGGAGATTTGCCATTCCTGTGTTATTTATTATGCCAGGTTTTGATTTTACAGAAGAAGGTAGGATAGTGTAATGGTTATATTACTGGACTAATAATTCAGAGACCTGGACTCATAATCCAGAGAACATGAGTTCAAATCCTACCATGGCAGTTTGAAAATTTTAATTTGCTTCAGAACAATCTGGAACTAAAGAGCTGGTGTGACAATGAAGCTGTCAGATTGTCGTAAAAAAACAAAAGGAAAGGAAACTTGGAGTCCTTACACAGTCTGGACTATATGTGACTCCACTGACATGGTTGACTCTTAACTGCCCTCTGAAGTGGCAAGTAACATTCGCACCAGACAAGTGCCAGGCAATGACCATCTCCAACAAGAGAGAATCTAACCACCTCCCCTTGACATTCAACAGCATTATCATCGCCAAATACCCCACCATCAACATCCTGGGGGCCACCATTGACCAGAAACTTAACTGGACCAGCCACATAAATACTGTGGCGACAAGAGCAGGTCAGAGGCTGGGTATTCTGCGGCGAGTGACTCACCTCCTGACTCCCCAAAGCCTTTCCACCATCGACAAGGCACAAGTCAGGAGTGTGATGGAATACTCTCCACTTGCCTGGATGAGTGCAGCTCCAACAACACTCAAGAAGCTCGACACCATCCAGGACAAAGCAGCCCGCTTGATTGGCACCCCATCCACCACCCTAAACATTCACTTCCTCCACCACTGGCGCACAGCGGCTGCAGTGTGTACAATTCACAGGATGCACTGCAGCAACTCGCCAAGGCTTCTTCGACAGCACCTCCCAAACCCGCGACCTCTACCACCTAGAAGGACAAGAGCAGCAGGCACATGGGAACAACACCACCTGCACGTTCCCCTCCATGTCACACACCATCCCGACTTGAAAATATATTGCCGTTTCTTCATCGTTGCTGGGTCAGAATCCTGGAACTCCCTTCCTAACAGCACTGTGGGAGAACCGTCACCACATGGACTGCAGCGGTTCAAGAAGGCGGTTCACCACTACCTTCTCGAGGGCAATTAGGGATGGGCAATAAATGCTGTCCTTGCCAGTGACGCCCAGATCCCATGAACAAATAAAAAAAAAGTGGCCTAGCAAGCCACTCAGTTCTGTCAAACCGCTCAATGATTCAAGAAGAAAGCCCACACTACCACCTCGGGGTAACAATGGGTGGGTAATAATGCAGTTTTGCCAGCTACGTCCACATCCCAAGAATGAATAAAAAAGAAGTGGTGCTGAAGGTTTGGCTCCATTATCCTTGTTCCTTATGCGGCTATTGATGAACAGAACTATCAGAAAGATTCATGTCAGTATGCAGTAACCTACTGGGAGAATATACATTTGCACACTGAAAAATATGTATTAAACTTCTGTGCGAAGTTTATTATTTTAATATATATTTGACAAAGGAATGCATGACCTACCAGCCAAATTAGATTTCAATCTCGAGGGAAATGCCTGAAACATACAAATACATTTTAAAGTACACCGTTCTTTTCTCAACAGCCAATTTCAGGTCCATTTCACCTGTTCTAAATCAACTAACCAGTGGCTTACTGGTTGAGTTGATTCAGGAGCATATCCTTCAATATATAGGTCACCTCAATAAAATTACCACTAGAAAAGCTTCTGAGAAAAGAAAAACAACTGTGGGAAATAATTGCAAAAATGAGACAAAGTGCTTTTGTTTCATAGATTCCCAAGACAGGTCTGCACATTCTGAGTGGGGGAGGAAGAATGAAACAAATTGATATGGTTCAGTTTGACCTGAAGGTCCTGCTCGTTGTTTAATGAGAAGTAATAATAGCAATTGTAAAGATGCTGATAGTGTTGTCTTCCCTTTAAATGTTTCAATGAAGATTCTTGATGGTGGTTGAAGTCGGTTGAGGTGATAGGAAATCCATTCTGGTTCTTAGATCAAAATACAATTGCAGTTTCCAAAACCATTTTGCTTAAAGACGTGTATATTATTCTGGAAGCATCTGGCTGACTTTAAACATGAAGATCGATGTTGCAAGGCAAGCTTCCTGGCACAAAATCTCGGCAGGTGAGAACTTCGATTGCAGAGTCAGGCATGAAGCTTTGTGCGCCTGATCCTCAATGCTTCAAGTTTTGCAACAAAAATGTTTAAGAGATTTTATTGAGGCAGGCTGCAGTACAGCATGAGCCTCATTATACCCGTGAATCCTATGGAGATGCATAATGATTGGTCCCATGCTGGATTTCATGATTTGGGAGAAGTTTCCTCTGCCATAGTCCTGCTTGCCCATATAAAGTTGGTGCAATGCTGTCCAAATGGTCTGACTTTCTAAGAGCTGACTTCTTAAAAGTGTGTAGTACTTTACCAACTGATGCTTGGCAAGTTTGAGTTTCTTATGCATCTGATATTATTCTCTGTGCTTTTTTGTTACTTTTGAGCCTGACTTTTTTTTTAGCATTGCAATTCAAATAATTTAAAGCTCCTTTCTCTGAAGCAAACTTGCGTCCAGCTGCCATTTCACCTGAAGCCAGCAAAGTGGGCAGAAGGGAATTCCTTTTGGGGTTCCAATAGTGTTCCTAGATTTGGCGAAGGAAGAACAGACCTTGAGGGGACAAAAAGTCAGTTGCAACTATAACCGTGGCAATATGTACATCCCCATTCTTTCACCAGGATCTACATTTACTGACTCAGACGGACTTTCCTCGGCATGTCAGAAGATATCTGTCTTCCGTACCTCCACTTCACAAGCTATGAAAGCCAACCTGTAGAAAATTTCAATGACATGAACAGTTCTTCCTGTAGGTGCAAAAGTCACTAGTACATTAAACTTTCATGCAACATGTGGAAAGGAGACATCAGCTCGATGGAACTTTTCCCATGTGGTAGGGTTTCCAAGAGTGAAAACACCACCCTTTGGCATATATGTAGTTGTGTTGGTGCTTGCTAACTTCACTATACTATGCTGCTCTGCTCTGGGCAACGGGCAGCGCTCCTCCTGGCCTACAAAAATGGGACAAATGTTAGAATTCTGGCTCCTTGACCACATACTGAGCTTGCATTGCAAGATAATATGTGTGTGGTATGTGTAATTATCTGTATGTCTGTACGGAAGTGAATGAGAAAGCGAATAAGAGCAGGATAGTACTCAACCTGCTTCAACTTTCCTTCCTCCCTCAATGTTCTGTTATAACAGGATGTCCACTGCAGTCTCTAAACGATAGAAAGAACTGTTTTAATTCAAATCATAAAAATATTTTACAGTTTTAATATATTTACGGCATTTTAAATTGATTATTGCAGCCGCTGGTTTAGCTGGAATAGACTCATGCTGCACTGACTCAAAATACACCCTGACCTATAGCTATTCAAATAATATGGCTTTGGTTTTTCTTTCATCTCTACTAGACAAATCCTGCAGCCTTCACAAAAATAATGGATGGTTCGTTTGGAGAGCCTCTGTTACTTAAGTGTTAGTATTTGCAGATGGTGTCAGATTTTATCCATAGCCTAAAACATAGAGGAGGATAATTCCAATTCATCTCAATTAACATTCAATGGCCTTTGACATGCTTTGTGTTTATGGATGAGGAGAAGAGCGCTTTTGAAAAATCTTTCCTTTTTGGTAGCTGTGTTCAAATACACATGATAGCTGTCTGTCAATCAGCCTTTGGTCTTCTGAGATCAAAGTGGCAACAGGGATTATAACCCCAAAGGAAATCTCTGCTCACAAGTTCTTCTATCGATGCAGAAGTAAACACATGACTGCTGTAGTCGTGTTTTGGTTTATGTTAAAGAAGCTAGTCCAGGTTTGGGTTATTGACAGAAACAATGACATTTCACATCTTTTATTATTCTGTAAATTGCAGAGGTATAAATTAAATGTTGTAATCTAGTAAAATCAGCTGTGTTGTCTTTTTGCTGTTTAATTTTTATTTTAACAGACTTCATTTATAGATTATATTCTAAACCACAGGGTTTGACAGAGTGATTACTCATTTTACAAAGATTGAACGTGAAAGGGCTTGTGTCATTTCCAGTGAGAATATTACAATAACAAGGGCGTTCCATTCAATCCTGGGTAATGCAATATTTCAAGAGATTGTGCGTGTAAGGGCCTTGACTCTCTTTTGAATTGTCACCATTTTGGGGTTGATTTGGAGTGGCAAACAGAGGAAAATGCATTCTTAAAGGCTACCACATGCACACCCCTCCATGGAGTAATGTCACTCTACCTCTCTTCTGCTCCCAGGTTCTCATTCTCATTAGCACTCAGTGACTCACCCAGTGATGACTCTTCTGACTGGTTAACTAATTCCTCACAACTGGGTGTCTCTGTGCTGGTGCTTGTGCAGTTAAGATGCAAGGATGGAGTTGCTGTGGACATGGCAGCAGCTGTGGTTCTGGAAGTGCCCAGGCGGTCATCAGAGAAGTTGGCCTCTTCCTCCAAGGCACAAACTATAATTTTAAAGACAGAATATCTTATTTAGGTCTGCACACAGTGAAGTTTGCCCATGAAGAAATAATGGATGAGTGTAAGAGCATTGCAATATTTTGAGAAAGCACATGAAGATGTGTATGATAGGCAAGGAGGTGTGTCAAGCTGTATGAGTGGTACAGGATGTATATTGGTACCAGAGACTTGACTTACCTTGGCAACCCTTGTGAAGTCATTGAACCTCATCCTGCAGTGTGTGGCAGTTCTTATGATAGCGAAGGTTGCATTGACTGCCTCTGCCACTTCTCTCCAGATAACCTCTTGAAAGCCTCATGCTTCAGTGCCCATCAGACGGCTCCTCCTAGCCCTCAGTTCTGCCTAAGATCCGCCACCGATGTATTAGAAAACCTGGGTGCCTGTCCAGCTGCTGATTTCCCTGAGACTGCTGCTCCTTTTGCTATTTTACTGAAAAGTGATGTTGCCTTTAACTGCTTGCAGACTTTTAAATGGCTGCATCAGAATTGTATTTCCCTCCCTCCCAGCAGAGGTAAGCCAATGAAGGATGGTTTTCTGGCCTCTGTGGCTAACGCGAGTTCTAGGAGGAATTTGTGGTGGGTTAATGGCAATTTCACATTGGCTGGTGTTAGGCCAACCCACCAATGAGAGTAGAATCCAAGCCAATATCTCAGTTTCGTTCATAGGTAGTAAGGGCATGTACTTTGTGCAGAGCATGAGAGAAGTATCTGGTGCAGTCCAAAAACCGTCCCAGCTTTCTCCTAGTGAGTCAAGCACCTGTCATTTATGAGCCATTCTCCTGCTGGGACCTGTTCCTTTGAATGTTGTATCAACTTGTCATGCACACAGAAAAGTAAACTTGAGATGCTGTACATTGAAGGGGAAATTCACAGTGACTGACATGTGCCTAGACTGCATTGTAATTGTGCAATTCATTTTCCCTGTTGAGTTGTGGGTTTGTATAAAATGCATTGACACAGAGCTGGAACATTGTATGAGGGCTTGTCATGGGCAAGCAGTAAATATGGAACAGGAAGACAGATAACACTTTGTGGCTTGGAATCTTGGGCCATCGACCTGATATATTGTACTGTTGTCAGGCATGGATTCCCTGGGGTGTCAAACCAAGCCATCCTTACATCCATTTCTTGAAGCAGAACTTATACTTCAGCAGACAGCAAACACGGGGCCATATGCAGCACCACTCTTCCACTTGTTCACAGCATGTGTTTCATGCCTCCATGCTGGCTTTTCCTTTCTTTTGTTCTCACACATCATTTCTCCCCACCTTTTCATTCAACCTTTGCAAAGGCTATTTAAAAAGTGCAGATTTTTTGTCTCCAGATGCAGCAATCGGACTTGCAGCCTTTAAGCACGGGGTCAGCTTTCACACGTACACTGATACCCAGCTCTACCTTGCCTCCACTTCTCTTGACCCCTCAAAGCCTTTGTGCTATAAGACTGTTTGTCCAAAATCAAGTCTTGCTTGAGTCATGACTTCCTCCAGCTCAACGTTGGGAAAGCTGAAGTCATTGTCTTCAGCCCCCACACCCATGCTTCTAATTCCATCCCCCTCTCTGACCACTCTCTCAGGTTGAGCTAGACCATTCATAATCTTGGTATCCAGGGCTGAGCTTCACACCCCATTATGTATCCATCACCACAAGCACTTAGTTCCACCTCCACAACACTGCTTGGTTTTGCCTCTATCTCAGCCCTTCTGTCACTAAAACTGCTGAAACCCTTATACATAGCTTTGCCACCTCCAGATGTGAGTACTCTAATGCTCTCCTTGTTAACCTCCCATTCCCCATAAAGTCCAATTTATCCAAACCTCCACTGCATGTATTGTGTTTTACATTAAGTCCGCTCACCCATCACCCCCATTCTTGCCATCCTCCAATGCAATAATCTTTGTCCTCATTTATAAATCTGTCCCCACCCCATCTCTGCAATTTCTTCCCTTCTGAACACCCTTCTGTGCACCCTCCCCCGACTCCTCTTGACTCTTTTGGTGGCAGAGCTTTCAATTGCTTCAGTTCTACTCTTTGGAACTCCCTCTCTGCTCCCAACCTCTTTCTACCTTTAAAAACCTCATGGCCCATCATTTTCACCAAGTGTTTGGTCACCCCCCCATGCTCTCTCTTCCTGGATTGACAGATGTTTTCTCTTTGTGAAGCAACTTGAGATGTTTCTTTACGTTAAAGGCGCCATAAAAATGCCAGCTCTTGTTGCTGTTAGTTTCTCACATCCCCATGTCGTCATGCTCCCTGGACAAGGCACCAGCATTGCAGACATTTTATTTAAATTATATGCAGGAATTAGCTTGCAGTATCGAACAAGTTCAGCTCTCCACTCTGCCAGAGTATCGTGACGGCACTTACACCGGGATTGCAGTCTAGAATGTTATAATTTTATGCATTTAAATTGCATTGATAATCTTATTCACAGCAACTGAAAGGAAATTCAAAAATGATTAGTGGGAAAAATTAAGTTACTGCTGGTGGTATTGGCTTACCTGAAAAAAAAACGTCACTTATTAAACCACCATGGCTTAAGAAAATGGCTTTATCTTCAACAATTATTTCAACACAGGCCTACGAAAGGCTCAAGTAAGAGATTTTGTAGCTTTAAAAGAACATGGAAGTACTTTTATGAAGAATAATAGAGCTATTGAAACAAATTATGGTCGACTTGAGAATAGATCTCAAACACTGGAACAGGTGACAGCAAGAAAACAAAGCTGGAAATTATGTTACCTGGAATTCTACTTTTTATCAATTGAATAAATTCAAGTCAATAAAATAGTGACCTGTTTTAACACTCTGGCATTATGACATCAGAAATGATCTTCCTTTAATTCCCTTCCTCTCCTACTGGTGCTGATTTATGATAGAAAAAGTTCAACTGCCATCACCCTCTGATACCTTATGTAATTGAGCATTCTTCGTGTGTGAGTCTAGAAAATGAATGGCAGCAGACTCTTCACTGGAGGACGGGGGTCGGGGGAACGGTGCAGGACATCACAGCCAAGATCAACGATTCTGCTCTCTCTCCAACCACATACACTGACTTTCCAACCGGAAGCACTGGACAGTAATCGAGAGTGGAAACCCTAACTGATTTTATCCCCTCCCTAGCCCAGGGGTGCTGAGGCCAATCGTGATATCTCAGTTGTTGCCCCAGCTAACTCAACATAATGTGGGGATTGTTCTAGTATTGCTCTCTACTACACCAGACAGTATTATTTCAAGGGGGATGGATTTACATATTTTTTAAACAGGAAACAATTGGTCTACTTAAGAATTGAAGACCCTTACCTACCACACAGAACTGGTAGTTGACTTCAGACTGGAAGAACACTCTGGTAAGAGGTTACATAACGAGAGTAAATGCGTATGTTTCTGCATGGTCAGATGCCGAAGAATGCTGTCTCTCTTTCACTGGCACCTGTACCATTTTACTGAAAGGATTGTTGGGTCTGTCCTGATTTTAAATGAACATATCACCTACTTTCAACCATTCCAGGACTTTATCTAATCCAGTTAATCTAAATAAATCCAAAATCTCCTGTGAGACAAGTACTGATGGGATTTGATTTACAGATCAGTCGGCGTCACGCAGACGACTGTTGTGTCAGATTTCGCCTTTAATGAAGCTGTCTTTGGCAAGACTGTATCCTTGAAGGCTGCAGAGCCGCCCTCCTGAGATGGTTTTGGGTGTTTAGAATCTAATCAGCAGCAATGCTAGGATCTGTTTTCCTCACGCCAGCACCGGGGGAGTTGGTGGGAGGTGGAACAGACAGAACTGCACAATGTCAACCAACAAATACTCGTATCTGTTTTATAAGAGTCTGATTGATCCTGATCCTGGTAGCATTATCCAAGAAGATGTAAAAACATTTAAGCAGAATTGGCTGCAGATTATCCACAGCGCATAATGTACACATGACATCTCGCCACTGACATGGAATTACAGTTTTCCATTGATGAGTGTGAAAGAGCCATTACTCTCAAACCCTGTAGGCACAAGTGAGTTATGGTGGTTTTTAACACGAGTGAAACTATAACCAGACTACTGTCACAGGTGAGATATTTTGTTTAGCCTTTGGACACAAAGCCGCTGGTGGAACACTTTGCAGTGATGCTCTCGTGAAATTTACTACAAGTAGTAAAACGGCCCCATAAACCTTGAGCTGATTCCATGGGCTAACCTTCCCCAATTAATTCTGTTTGTTAAATGTTTATTGAAAAAAAATTGTTTTCATAGAGTCAGCAGATGATTCATTTCAACAGTTTCTAATTTTGTGCAGCTCATATTGTAACCAATTCTACTTCAAATAGATAATTGGAGCGACAACAACTTAGATTAAAGAATTTGCATTTATGTAGTGCATCACCACATCTATCAGAAATGGCCTTGAGCACTTCATGCAGAATGAATTACCCTGAGTGCAGTCACCACTGTTACGTAGGAAAAATAATTTGATGGCACACTCTTTATACGTAAGAAGATGTCTTCGAACACTTTACATGAAGGATCACATTTTAAAGGGAACTCGTGACTGAAAGATAATTTAAATAGTTGGAAAGAAAAAATAGTGAATCGACATGTTCTTTGATGTAATGGCTTAAAAGGAGCCAAATGTCATAATTAAAATGATTTAAAAGCTTAGTGATTTAATGAACAAACTCTGTCTCAACAATATGTGATAAAATCTTTATGACTTTTTTTATTGGCCTGGCATCTTCCTAATAATGCCAGACTTGCATTTTGAATCCAGCAGATAAATAATAATTGCATATTTTTGGAAGAATATAAACAAAAATGTCATTATAAAATGCTAGCTGAAGCTCCATTTATGGCCTAGTGGTAAAGACATTGCCTGGTGCAGCAGATCAAAAGGCTTCAGGTTCGATCCCTGGTCTGTGCTGAGTTAGCTGATCTCAAACAAGACAGCATTTCAGGTGGTACAATTGACCTGAGTACTCCAGGGTTGGAGAAGGGGAAAATAACCAGAGTTCCTGCTTCTGATCGTTATCCCATTACCTCTGCAGAAAAGTGATTCTGTTGGACACGAAGACAGAATCAAGTTTTCCTGTGATGTGCTCCATAACCAAATAGTCATGCCAACACTTAGCATATACGCCCAAGATTGAAGAATAGCCACTTAGTCGGAAGAACACCTCAAATCCATTGAACTGCCCAACCAGAGCCAATGGGGACAATTTTGACTTTGTACGATAGGTATTAATTTTGCACTTTATATCTTATCACTGGCAATGGTAACATTTTTCTAGTAAATACTGTGAGAACATCATGTCATTTGAACATAATGGCTATCATAGGTGGTGCAAATGTGGTCAACAGGTAGATTGATAGGTCAGAATGGAGCACAGCTGATTTTATGTAGGTGACAATAGGAATGGAACAGACAGGTTGAAATCAATATGACTAAAAAATTCAGCCTAGTTAATAGTAATTTTAAAATGGGAACGATCAATAATCCCAATTTGTTTAATACATCATGATAGAATTTTTTTTTATTCGTTCATGGGATGTGGGCGTCGCTGGCGAGGCCAGCATTTATTGCCCATCCCTAATTGCCCTCGAGAAGGTGGTGGTGAGCCGCCTTCTTGAACCGCTGCAGTCCGTGTGTTGAAGGTTCTCCCACAGTGCTGTTAGGAAGGGAGTTCCAGGATTTTGACCCAGCGACGATGAAGGAACAGCGATATATTTCCAAGTTGGGATGGTGTGTGACTTGGAGGGGAACATGCAGGTGGTGGTGTTCCCATGTGACTGCTGCTCTTCTCCTTCTAGGTGGTAGAGGTCGCGGGTTTGGGAGGTGCTGTCGAAGAAGCCTTGGCGAGTTGCTGCAGTGCATCCTGTGGATGGTACACACTGCAGCCACTGTGCGCCGGTGGTGAAGGGAGTAAATGTTTAGGGTGGTGGATGGGGTGCCAATCAAGCGGGCTGCTTTGTCCTGGATGGTGTTGAGCTTCTTGAGTGTTGTTGGAGCTGCACTCATCCAGGCAAGTGGAGAGTATTCCATCACACTCCTGACTTGTGCCTTGTAGATGGTGGAGAGGCTTTGGGGTGTCAGGAGGTGAGTCATTCGCCGCAGAATACCCAGCCTCTGACCTGCTCTTGTAGCCACAGTATTTATATGGCTGGTCCAGTTAAGTTTCTGGTCAATGGTGACCCCCAGGATGTTGATGGTGGGGGATTCGGCGATGGTAATACCGTTGAACATCAAGGGGAGGTGCTTAGACTCTCTCTTGTTGGAGATGGTCATTGCCTGGCACTTGTCTGGGCGAATGTTACTTGCCACTTATGAGCCCAAGCCTGGATGTTGTCCAGGTCTTGCTGCATGCGGGCACGGACTGTTTCATTATCTGAGGGGTTGCGAATGGAACTGATCGCTGTGCAATCATCAACGAACATCCCCGTTTCTGACCTTATGATGGAGGGAAGGTCATTGATGAAGCAGCTGAAGATGGTTGGGCCGAGGACACTGCCCTGAGGAACTCCTGCAGCAATGTCCTGGGGCTGAGATGATTGGCCTCCAACAACCACTACCATCTTCCTTTGTGCTAGGTATGACTAGGTATGAAATGTTGATTTTGATGCATTTCTAATTTTGTTATCAACAAGTTCAGTGCATCATGGACCCCAAAACGAATTCCAATTTTTTTCCCAACTATTTCTTTCAGTGTGCAGTAAAATAATCTGTATCCCCATTTTCCTCTTCAGTTTGAGCTAGTCCTGCATGGCCCTAATTTCCTTTTCACAATCCTTCTCATTGCCACAAAAATTACAGGGTGAATCAGGGCATAACTGTAGCTCATTGGAAGAGGAAGGGATGCAAAGCAAATGCTTAGTTTAGTCAAGGGCATAGGATGAGATAGGCTGCAATCATTCTGACAGGAATGATAAGGAATGGGAGGTTTAAATTATTTCTGAGTGGAACTCTGACCTTCTTTAAGTTGATAGTTTTATTCAATGGAAGCAATGTCTACAGATGTCATCGGAAACTTCTAGGGGGAGGAGGTACCTCGGGTCTAGGTTAAATGCTGCTTTGTGTGCTGGGTGATGAAGTTTCTAAATTGGATTTGTACTGATGCAGCACGTACTGTAGCTTTGATTGCTATCAGGACAGAAGTGATCCCAGAACTAATCCAATTTGTGATTTCTTTAATAGCTTTTCGTTGAATAAAGAGTTATGAGTGACTGAGGAAATGGGCACTAGAACACAAGTGCGCGTGTTTTAAATTAATGATGAGAAATTATTTGTTTGTTTTATCTTGGACTATTTCACCAAGGTGAAGTTGAGGGAGTGGTTGAGCAGATTGACAGCTGCAGAAATATCATGATGAATGTAGGGCCAAAGGCTAGGCCGTTGACAGCTTGAAAGTGTAATTGTGTGTGGCTTGGGGAGATGCAGAAGGAAGTGGAGTTGGTAGGGGGGTGTGGGTAATGTGGGGATACAAAGAAGTGATCAGAGATTGTCTTGCCTATAGATTGCGCCTTAGCCTTGTATCATGCCATAAGTCTTTAGTCCCCTATTTCATAGCAGAACGTGCTCAAAATGTCATTATCATCACATCAAGTTTAGAATCTTCAAACTTACCTTGAAGTCAATTCTAATATGCTCTTGCACTTTCCTTGATTATGTTGATAGTGTGTCTTCTACTTGGATGTTACCATTGCAAAGGGCTGATTTTCAAACTCCAACATCAGTTTACAATTTGCATTTTCTCTTTTACGATTTTAGAGTTTGCATTTGTTTGGTGGATACCTTGTATAATTTGCTGACATGGTATCTGTGGGAGCATGCATTGATAAAATACATTTATTGCCACAGCTGTGTTTGCTTGAGTATCTTCCAACTTGGACATAAAACCAAGTCCAAGGCTTGAATAGATGCCTTTTTTTTGCTGGTCCACCTATTCTGGCCCCTAATTCCACTACAAACAAAACCTGTGGGACATATGTCGGTTGAAAACAGTTTTGTTCAGTTCCTGTTCAAATCTGGAGAAGTATCAGGAGGCTAGATTCCCTTGCTGGAGACTTATACTCCCCTTCTCCCCTTAAAAACACCACAGCACACTCCTATAAATTATGAGGAAAGGTTGCATAAACTTGGTTTGTATTCCCTTGAGTTCAAAAGGATGAGGGGTGATCTAATGGAGGTGATAAAAATAATTAAGGGGAGGTACAGAGAAATTATTTCCTTTGGCAGGGGAATCCAGAACAAAGTTCATAATTTTAAAGTTGGAGCTGAGCCATTTAGGAGTGAAATCAGGAAGCACTTTTTCACACAAACAATAGTGGAAAACTGAAACTCTCTCCATCAAAGGGTTTTGGACGCTGGGTCAATTGAAATTTTCAAGACTGAGAAGGATGGATTTTTGTTAGGTAAGGGATATGGAACAAAGACAGGTAAATGGAGTTGAGGTACAGATCGGCCATGATCTAATAGAATGGCGGAACAGGCTCGTTGTGCTGAATGGCCCACTGAATGTTCCTATTCATAGAGTAAAGGGCTGAGAAGAGAGAAAAGATAGGAATATGCTCCCTTCTCCTCAAGCACCACAATTGCCTTTAAGTGCTAATACTGAGCTGAGTGTCAATTGGGCTCACTGGTATTACTCTTGCATCTGAGTTAGAAGGTTATAGGTTCAACCTCACTGCAATACTTGAGCACATCATCTGGGCTGACAGTTCAGTGCAGTACTGAGGGAGCTGCTTTGCTGGAGGTGCCATCTTTCAGATTAGATATTAAATTGAATGCCCATCTGCCTGATCAGGTGGATGTAAAAGATCCCGTGCAGAAGCAGTGCAGGAAAGTGATTGGGGTAAGAATAACCAGATTGTGTCAGGAAGGGACAGAGCGTACAAACAAGAGACAACAAATAGGGTCTGGGTAAGAAAAAATGGTAATAAGACAAATAGGGCCATAGTACCAAAAAAGGTTAAGATGTCTAAAAATGTTAAAAAGACAAATCTAAAGGCACTGTATCTGAATGCACGAAGCATTCATAATAAGGTACATGAATTAACAACGCGAATAGATGTAAACTGATATTATATAATAGCAATTACAGAGACATGGCTGCAGGGTGACCAAGGCTGGGAGCTGAATATCCAAGGGTATTCGATATTTACAAAGGACAGGCAAAAAGGAAAAGGAGGTGGGGTGGCGTTGTTAGTAAAGGATGAAATCAGAGCAATAGTGAGAAAGGATATTGGCTCAGAAAATCAAGATGTAGAATCAGTCTGGGTGGAGTTATGAAGCACCAAGGGGCAGAAAACACTGGTGGGAGTTGTCCATAGGCCACCAAACAGTAGTGGTAATGTAGGGGATGGGATCAAACAGGAAATTAGAGATGCATGTAACAAGGGTATTACAATAATCATGGGTGACTTTAATCTACATACAGACTGGCCAAACCAAATTAGCAATAATACTGTGGAGGATGAATTCCTGGAGTGTGTACGAGATGGTTTTTTTAGACCAGTATGTTGAGGAGCCAAGCAGGGAACAGGCTATCCTAGATTGGGTATTGTGCAATGAGAAGGGGTTAATTAAAAATCTTGTTGTGTGGGGTCCTTTCGGGAGGAGTGACCATAACATGATAGAATTCTTCATTAAGATGGAAAGTGAAGTAGTCCAATCCGAAACTAGGGTCCTAAATCTAAATAAAGGAAACTACGAAGGTATGAAGAGTGAGTTGGCTATGATAGATTGGGAAGCTTCATTAAAAGGCATGACGGTGGATAGGCAATGGCTAACATTTAAGGAATGAATGCATGAATTGCAACAATTACACATTCCTTTCTGGCGCAAAAACACAAAAGGAAATGCGGCCCAACCATGGCTAACAAAAGAAAATAAGGATTGTATTAGATCCAAAGAGGAGTCATATAAAGTTGCCAGAAAAAGTAGCAAGCCTAAGGATTGGAGCAGTTTAGAATTCAGCAAAAAAGGACCAAGAGATTGATTAAGAGGGGAAAAGTAGAGTATGAGAGTAAACTTGCAAGGAACATAAAAGTGGACTGTAAAAGCTTCTACAAGTATGTAAAAAGAAAAAGATTAGTGAAGACAAATGTAGGTCCATTACAGTCAGAAACGAGAGAATTTATAATGGGGAACAGGGAAATGGCAGAGCAATTAAACAAATACTTTGGTTCTGTCTTCATGGAAGAGGACACAAATAACTAGGGAACCAAGGGACGAGTGAGAAGGAGGAATTAAAGGAAATTAGTATTCGTAAAAAAATAGTGCTGGAGAAATTAAAGGGACTGAAAGCCAATAAATCCCCAGGACCTGATAATCTGCATCCCAGAGTAATAAAAGAGGTAGCCATGGAAATAGTGGATGCATTAGATGTCATCTTCCAAAATTCTATAGATTATGGAACAGTTCCTGCAGATTGGAGGGTGGCAAATGTAACCCTACTATTCAAAAAAGGAGGGAGAGAGAAAACAGGGAACTACAGATCGGTTAGCCTAACATCAGTAGTAGGGAAAATGCTCGAGTCTATTATAAAGGATGTGTTAACAGGACACTTAGAAAATATCAACAAGATTAGACAAAATCAACATGGATTTATGAAAGGGAAATCATCCTTAACAAATCTACTGGAGTATTTTGAGGATGTAACTGGTAGAATAGATAAGGGAGAACCAGTGGATGTGGTTTATTTGGATTTTCAGAAGGCCTTTGATAAAGTCTCACATAAGAGGTTAGTGTGCAAAATTAAAGCACATGGGATTGGGGGTAATATACTGGCATGGTTGGAAAATTGGTTAACAGGCAGGAAACAGAGAATAGGAATAAATGGGTCTTTTTCGGGGTGGCAGGCAGTGACTAGTGGGGTACCGCAGGGATCAGTGCTTGGGCCCCAGCTATTCACAATATATATCAATGATTCGGATGAGGGAACCAAATGTAATATTTCCAAGTTTGCTGATGACACAAAACTACGTGGGATTGTGAGTTGTGAGGAGGATGCAAAGAGGCTTCAAGGCGATTTAGACAAGTTGAGTGAGTGAGCAAATACATGGCAGATGCAGTATAATGTGGATAAATGTGAAGTTATCCACTTCGGAAGGAAAAACAAAAAGGCAGAGTATTATTTAAATGGTGATAGATTGGGGAATGTTGATGTACAAAGGGACCTGGGTGTCCTTGTACACCAGTCACTGAAAGCAAATATGCAGGTGCAGCAAGCATTTAGGAAGGCAAATGCTATGTTGGCCTTCATTTCAAGAGGATTTGAGTATAGGAGCAAGGATGTCTTACTAGGAACATAGGAACATAGGATCAGGAGTAGGCCATTCAGCCCCTCGTGCCTGCTCCGCCATTTGATAAGATCATGGCTGATTTGTGATCTAACTCCATATACCCGCCTTTGGCCCATATCCCTTAATACCTTACTGCAGTGAAACAGGGCCTTGGTGAGACCACACCTGGAGTATTATCTGCAGTTTTGGTCTCCTTACCTAAGAAAGGATATACTTTCCATAGAGTGAGTGCAGCGAAGGTTCACCAGACTGATCCCTGGGATGGCAGGACTGTCGTATGAGGAGAGATTGGATCGACTTGGCCTGTATTCACTCGAGTTTAGAAGAACGAGAGGGGATCTCATTGAAACATATAAAATTCTGACAGGGCTAGAGAGACTGGATGCAGGGAGGATGTTTCCCCTGGCTGGGGGGGTCCAGAACGAGGGGTCACAGTCTCAGGATGCGTGGTAGGATATTTAGGACTGAGATGAGGAGAAATTTCTTCACTCAGAGGGTGGTGAACCTATGGAATTCTCTACCACAGAAGGCAGTGGAGGCGACGTCACTGAATATATTTAAGAAGGAGCTGGGTAGATTTCTGGACACAAAAGGCATCAAGGGGTATGGGGAGAGAGCAGGAATATGGTATTGAGATAGAGGATCAGCCATGATCATATTGAATGGCGGAGCAGGCTCGAAGGGCCGAATGGCCTACTCCTGCTCCTATTTTCTATGTTTCTATGTTACCTTTTCAAAGAGGAGCAGGGAGTTCTCCCTCATTCATCCCTCAACCAACACCACCATAAACAGATTAACGGATCATTCCACTCATTGAGGTTTTTGGGACCTTGGGTGCAAATTGCCTGCCGCATTTGCCGACCAAACAAAAGTGACTACACTTCAAAAGTAATTCATTGGCTGTGAAGAGCTTTAGAATGCCCTGAGGTTGTGAAAGTTGTTTCTACTTTCGAGTCTCAGCAAAAGCCTGACACATTTGACTGCAGTGGCTGGTAAAGTATAGCTTTGCCATTTCTGTTTATTGCTCCTTGTCGCTGACCTGGGCTTTCCCCTCATATTTCATTTGCTTAAAATTCTAATTTAATTAAAGCAAAATACAGTGGGTAGTTTATAGATTGTTGTACTTTCAAACTCAATTGGAGAGACATGGGCCCCATGGAGAAAACCCTCATGAGACATTTCAGCACATAACAGGGTGTTAGTCAACCAGTCTTTTCAGCATATTATGAGCAGCACTTGAGCATTTACTTGTTAACTGGTCACACAGCTTATGCTTTAGACAAGCAAGGTTTATTAATAAAATTACTGGCAGAAACAGCACGGGAAGCTGTACACCAGACACTGAGCTGATCACAGAATTTAACGAGGTCCTGTTTGCAAGCCTGAGTTGATTATAGCGGAATATTTAATTGCTTCTCTAAAGCAGTGTTAAAGAGAGGGTCTACTGTATGTATGTATGGCATACCTATGTGATAGGTACAGATATTTTAACTGCAATTGAGTAGCAATAAATAACTTCTCTTTATACTGCAAAAGGCAGCTTAGTTGAAGGACTTCATTTTAAGTTTTCGTTCCTGAGTCCAACTGCTGATTTGTAACCTCCCAGTACCAGACACAAAACTATTCCTTATTCCCAATACAGCCATACCTGTGGAGAGTGAGAACGTTTTTCTCTGGTTAACCACTGCACTTTCATACTGGTTGAGGCTATATCTTATCTTTACTTCCCTTAACAGGCACTAATCACAGCAGTAATGCAGAAAGCTAGACTTTATGGATCAGGATTCCTGTGCAAATTATACAGTTAGGAAAAAGAAAGATAGAAAGAAAGAGATGTCAACATCATATCTCCTCCTGCCCTACAATGCTTCAAGAACTCTGCGTTCCTCCAACTTTGTGCATCCCCACATCCTTTGCCCCACCATTGGCGGCAGTGCCTTCAGCTGTCCAGGCCCTAAGCTTTGGATAACCTGCACAAATCTCTCCGCTTCTCCACCTCTCTTTCCTCCTTTAAAACGCACCTTAAAACCTACTGCTTTGACCAAGCCTTTGGTCACCTCTTCTCATGTCTCCTTCTTTGGCTCAGTTTTTGTCTGATTACGCTCCTGTGAAGCGCCTTGGGATGTTTTGCTACATTAACGGTGGTATATAAATGCAAGTTGTTGTTGTTTATGGAGGGATGGGTTATAGTTAATTCCTTGACTCTATGATGAGGTTGGATCAGTGGGGAACAGCAAACAATTTAAAATCTCATGGTGAGCACACATTCCAAATATCGAGGGTAAATGGAAGGAAAGAGGAAGAAATTAGTAAAGGATAAATTTCTTTGTGGGTATGACTTGAGCGAATAGCAATAATATTGTGTTGCAGAATTAATCAGAGGGAGGCTGATTGATTTGCTTCACATAGTAATCTTGGTCCTCCACCAATTTGCCCCCCCCCCCCAAGATCCACAGAACAGCACAGATGATTCCCCGTCATTTCTCAAATAAATATGTAGTGTAAATACAAATAAAAGTCCAGAAAACAGCATCTGCCATTTATCAAACATAGATTATTTTTCTGTTGCGTTTGATTGTGGATTATGTTTAAGTAAACTGTTTAGAGAGAGTTAAGTGCTCATAATTTCATGTTCAAAATCATCATAAACTTAATTGAATAACATATTGGGACCCTTCATTCCATACAGCTGGAACATTTTGCAGTTCTAACAAAGGCGCGATATCAGCCTGCCATGTAGGGATATTGAGCCAGAATTCCTATTAATATCATGGAGAGTTATGTGCTAAAAACAGCACATTGCACAGGAAGGGAAATAGAAGTGTCAGTCACAATACAATATGTCCAGTTAATTATGAACATGTTATGGCTGATTTTTTTTTCTTGTTTTCCTGTGCATAGTGTGCTGTTTTGAAGTGTAACATAACTCTCCATTATATCAAATGTGAATGCAGGCTCCAAGGCAAGTTCAGATCCCTGACGAAACCCAATTAGCTGTGCAGGCTTGTATTGTTGCCTGGAGCCTGGGGCCTTGATTATTTCTGCCAATAAGGCTTATTACAGTTACATTATTAGTGAGGTTGTGTACCATTAACATGTCATAATAATGTATCGCCACACAGGTACAATATTTTAATAAATTGACAGGATTTGTGCTGTTGGTTTAAGTTCTCAGAAATTCCATGCAAATGAAAGAGACTACAATAGATGTTACTGTGTGGTTGTTCTGTGTGGTTGGAAATCTTATAGGCAGTTCTGAGGATTAACGCCAGTCTGAACTGAAAACTGGGCTGTTTGGGGCTAAATTTGACCATATTCAGACTATTTTGGGTTTGGATTGAATTGTGGTTAACTTAAACTATATTGAAATCTAAAAAAACAAAATAGCAGCAAATGTGCATTATAGATTCTTGTAAAGGTACAAATAATAAAAAATCCCGAAAAACAGTATCACACAGTCAGGCTATGCTTTGTGTCTAGCTAAATGGTTCCTTTACAAAATTATCCATGTAACTAGTTGTCTAATAATATAATAGCTAAAATATTTTTTTCCACAACTTGGCAGTCTACGATGCAGCAATTAAATTTTACTTGTCCTTCTTTCTTAGTTTGTATGACCTTGGTCCCCCACATACCAGTACTCTGCCCCCAGACAATGAAGCGTGACGCATGAAAACAATCCCTTTCTTTCCTTTTTACAATTTATTGGGTTCTTTAAGTGCAGCAACAAAATATGAACTTCCTCAACATAGTTTATATTATTCTTGGAATAGAAGGATTGGTAGGAAGAACAATAAATTTGAATTAATTAATTTCCTTTCCACTCATTCTGTACTCCATGGAACAAGGAACACTGGAATACAGGCAAACTTAGGTATAGGATTGTACATTTCATTGAATACAAGAAGATCCAATAGATTTTTTTTACAAATATTCCTGAACAGTTTGTTCCTGAAACTTGCAATTATCTTATAGAATCCCATCTGATTTTGCATGGTATATCTATCTATAATATATTGAAAATCTTACATCTGCACACATTTTCCATCAACTTTTTCCATTATTATTTTCCATGTCCATATACATAAGGAAAACTGCCTTTGTAAACTTGTCACGCTATATTACACCCTCCTGCCACTTGAGGTGCAGTTGCTCCGTGGTTTTGTATCTCCCAGTACTTCAGCCTCTACTGCAGATAAACTCCTAGACTCCAAACAACTCTAATTCTCTGCTTCCCAAATTTCCATTGAGTTTTACTATTTGTAACTGTAAATAATAATAAGTCAAAGTGTTCATTAAAAATTAAGGACAGAATGTAATACTTAAAAATGGGGACTGAAATAAATCTTCATTCCCAGTTCTAATTATTCCTTGCCCTCTAACCCCACTCCCCCTCAAGACTGCGCTTGGTCTTGACTTCCCATGTGCAACACCACAGGAGATTAACTCATGATATATTAAAGTCTTGCATATAGCATGGACTTCCTGTAAGGAGCAAACTTACAATTGTGACAATACAACCTTAATTGTGATAAAATAGTATATTTTCCAACACAATGTGAACAATGCCACAGGAGCTCTGCTAGTTCTTTTCCATATCAAATGTTTTGTTGAGGAATTCGGAATGATCCTAATTGCTGTCCATTTGCTCAAGAAAACCAAAGACTATTCATTCCATTTTCATCTATGTTAAGAATATCATTGATTTATAAATAGAACTGGACCTATTCTGAAGTCAGGCATTGCTTCTGATACTTTCAGTTTCATCCCCCTCAGGTGCAGTACAATCTAATCAGTGGCTTGAAACTATAATTTAAAATGGCTTGTCAGATACAATTAATGAATCACAGTGACAAATCCGTAAATAGCTAAAAATGAGGTAAATGAGATTAAAAAAATACTTGCTCAGATATCTGAGACGCTGAGTTGGATTTTCCTAGTGGTGTCCTGGTGATGGTAGTGGTGTCTCTAGAATATGTCCGTTATCAGTTCACATCATGTCTCTATGAGTACTGGTACCAGTTTCATACTTGTATCCATCTATTGATAGATTATAATATTGAGATGATGCTTTAATAAAACAATTATTGTTTCCCATTCCCCTACCCCACAGTAACCTCATGGGTTGCTCAATGGATCCTCCATTCTCCAACTGGCAGGAAAGGTGGTGGATACATACATCTTCATCAGCTGTGTCAGTGCTGCGCTGTGACAGGCTAGTGACACTGGGCCAGAGATGAAATCTCTGCCAGTTTTTTCCTCCCACCCAATGGTTGAGAACCTTCCCTCTACATAGTTTTGCATTTATAGTCAACAGAAACTATAGCACATGAATCTGCTTTTTGGAAGGAGCAATTTGAATGACGGTCCTTAGATTTGGATAGACAATGTGGGATATTGTCTCTGTAATGTCTTTTTTCTGGTTAGTGCTAGAGTACAGACCTTAGCATTAAAAACATGCTGAACTGTGCATAATTGTCATGACCATTGTGCAACAACAACTTTATTTTCATTGTTTGGTGTCTGCTGTTCACTGCTTGAAGTTATGGCTGATGGGCTTGGTACTTGGAAGTGAAACAAGATGCAACTAATTAATTTTATGTATACACAGTCTCAATATTAATCTGAAAAGGTAAGTTCCGCAGAAAGCTTATAGCCATATATAGTCTATATTCATGTTTTATTTAATGCTTTAGTTAAAAGAAAAACACTGGGGCAGATTTTCCTCCCCCCAATTTGGCTGGTGAGGATAATCCATTCTGCTGGGTCCTCACCACCCTTTAGATGACAAACCCCAGGAAATCAGCCAGATCAGGTGTGGGCCATTGTGGGCAAAAGTCCCATTTCTACTGAAGCCAATGCCTATTTTCTGCCAAGGAAGGAAAATGTACCCCCCTATATCAAGTGTCTTGGGTTTAGTAGTGAAAGAGCATGTCAGCTTAATAGCTTGAGCTCCTCAAAAAAACCTAAATTCTTCACAGATTAATGTAACTTCTCGCTCCCCTGTATTTTACATCAAGACTTCACACTTATTGCTGGCCCATGCAAAAAATAAAAAGCATCAATACAAAATCTACACATATAGTCCCCTTACATATACTTATGATTATTTCCATATAATCCCAAGCAATGGTTTGTAAGATGGTTGTGAGAGTCATAAATCCATAGGAATTTATGGCACAGAGGGGGTCATTCAGCCCACTGTATTTACGCTGGCCCTTTGCTAGAGCCATTGGAAGCTAATCTCACTGCCCTGTCCTCTGCCTATAACCCTGGATCTATCTTTGCTTCAAATGGGTATTTATTCTTCCGTTTAAAAGTCTCTGTTTTACTGCTCTCCATGGTAAAGCATTCTGTGCTCCAACAACTCCCCTAAAGGCAGAATATCCTTCATCTTAGTTTTTCCAGATCTCAGTTACAAGAAAACTTACTTCAGAAACTGAGAACATTTACAAAGCTTCTTATAATGTCTGTTTGTCTGCTTCAGGGTACTTTGTATGTGTTTTCAATCTCAAAGAAGTCAGTTATTTTTCAACTAAGTATAAGTAGTTCTGAAAATTCTAATGAGATTAGTAAATGCACATATGAATTTGATGTAAATTTGAGTGCTGACAGCTTCAAAACTAAATCCACTAAGGCTAACAACTTTAATTTGCCATGAAATTAAACTGGAATAAGTAAACCTATTACCTTGGGAATTATTTACCCCAATTATTCATTTCAGATGCATTATAAAACTCAAGATGCTTCTGGATCTTATCCCTAAACCAATGGTATAGGGAAGTGAGTGGTATTCTATTCCTTTGGTCTTGTGTTTGAATATAACACACACTGATGGGCTGAAAGTCTCCTCTGGCTGATGGTTGCAAATAAGTTTTGGTGGCTTGAATAGTGGGTGTGAGTTGGAAACCTCAAACCAGAATACAGCAACAATCGGCACTCAGACACATAGATGGTTGGAATCAGAAGTTTTTTAGTTGAAACGAAACAATGGGGCAGATTTCCCTCCCCCATCCTTCCCAATTTTGAGCAGCGTTGGGGTAAGCTGGAGAGGATAATCCATTCTGCTGGGTGCTCATCACCCTTTATATGACCAAACCCAAGAAATCAGCCAGGTCAGGTTTGGGCCATTGTTGTGGGCAAAAGTCCCATTCCTCTGAAACCAATGCTGACCCTCTGACAAGGAAAGAAAATGTACCCCCCTATATCAAATGTCTTGGATTCACACTGGTACAGTAAGGGGTGCTGTTGCATAGATGCTGATGTCTGTTGAGTGACTGAGATGATTACCTTTGCTTTGCTAAGACACAGGCTGGCTCATTTCTAGAACCTTCAAGCAGGCTGCTTATCTATCTTTGCACTTCACTTAAATCCAGGGAGCTACACTATCAGTCACCAAAGTTTCCCAGAGCATGGTCAATTTTATAAGATTCTGAGGGGGCTTGACAGGGTAGACGCTGAGAGGTTGTTTCCCCTGGCTGGAGAGTCTAGAACTAAGAGGCATAGTCTCAGGATAAGGGGTCTTTTTTTTTATTCATTCATGGGATGTGGGCGTCGCTGGCAATGCCAGAATTTATTGCCCATCTCTAATTGTCCTTGAGGAGGTGGTGGTGAGCTGTCTTCTTGAACCGCTGCAATCCGTGAGGTGAAGGTTCTCCCTGTTAGATAGGGAGTTCCAGGATTTTGACCCAGCGACGATGAAGGAACGGCGATATATTTCCAAGTCGGGATGGCGTGTGACTTGGAGGGGAGCGTGCAGGCGGTGTTGTTCCCATGTGCTTGCTGCCCTTGTCCTTCTAGGTGGGAGAGGTCGCGGGTTTGGGAGGTGCTGTCGAAGAAGCCTTGGCGAGTTGCTGCAGTGCATCCTGTGGATGGTACACACTGCAGCCACAGTGCGCCGGTGGTGAAGGGAGTGAATGTTTAGGGTGGTGGATGGGGTGCCAATCAAGCGGGCTGCTTTATCTTGGATGGTGTCGAGCTTCTTGAGTGTTGTTGGAGCTGCACTCATCCAGTGGAGAGTATTCCATCACACTCCTGACTTGTGCCTTGTAGATGGTGGAAAGGCTTTGGGGAGTCAGGAGATGAGTCACTCGCTGTAGAATACCCAGCCTCTGACCTGCTCTTGTAGCCACAGTATTTATATGGCTGGTCCAGTTAAGTTTCTGATCAATGGTGACCCCCAGGATGTTGATGGTGGGGGATTCGGCGATGGTAATACCGTTGAATGTCAAGGGGAGGTGGTTAGACTCTCTCTTGTAGGAGATGGTCATTGCCTGGCACTTGTCTGGCGCGAATGTTACTTGCACTTATCAGCCCAAGCCTGAATGTTGTCCAGGTCTTGCTGCATGCTGGCACGGACTGCTTCATTATCTGAGGGATTACGAATGGAACTGAACACTGCAATCATCAGCGAACATCCCCATTTCTGACCTTATGATGGAGGGAAGGTTGCTGATGAAGCATCTGAAGATGGTGGGGCCTAGGACACTACCCTGAGGAACTCCTGCTGCAATGTCCTGAGGCTGAGATGATTGGTCTCCAACATCCACTACCATTTTCCTTTGTGCCAGGTATGACTCCAGCCACTGGAGGGCTTTCCCCCTGATTCCCATTGACTTCAATTTTACTAGGGCTCCTTGGGGCCACACTCGGTCAAATGCTGCCTTGATGTCAAGTGCAGTCACTCTCACCTCACCTCTGGAATTCAGCTCTTTTGTCCATGTTTGGACCAAGGCTGTAATGAGGACTGGAGCCGAATGGTCCTGGCAGAACCCAAACTGAGCATCGGTGAGCAGGTAAGTGCTGCTTGATAGCACTGTTGATGACACCTTCCATCACTTTGCTGATGATTGTGAGTAGACTTATGGGGCGGTAATTGGCCGGATTGGATTTGTCCTGCTTTTTGTGGACAGGATATACCTGGGCAATTTTCCACATTGTCGGGTAGATGCCAGTGTCGTAGCTGTACTGGAACAGTTTGGCTAGAGGCGCGGCTAGTTCTGGAGCACAAATCTTCAGCACTACAGCCGGGATATTGTCGAGGCCCGTCGCCTTTGCTGTATCTCGTGCACTCAGCCGTTTCTTGATATCACGTGGAGTGAATCAAATTGGCTGAAGACTGGCTTCTGTGATGGTGAGGATATCGGGAGGAGGCCGAGATGGATCATCTACTCAGCACTTCTGGCTGAAGATGGTTGCAAACGCTTCAGTCTTGTCTTTTGCACTCATGTGCTGGACTCTGCTATCATTGAGGATGGGGATGTTCACAGAGCCTCCTCCTCCTGTTAGTTGTTAAATTGTCCACCACCATTCACGACTGGATGCGGCAGGACTGCAGAGCTTTGATGTGATCCGTTTGTTGTGGAATCGCTTAGCTCTGTCTATAGCATGTTGCTTCCGCTGTTTAGCATGCATGTTGTCCTGTGTTATAGCTTCACCAGGTTGGCACCTCACTTTTAGGTACACCTGCTGCTGCTCCTGGCATGCTCTTCTACACTCCTCAATGAACCAGGGTTGATCCCCTGGCTTGTTGGTAATGGTAGAGTGAGGAATATGCCGGGCTATGAGGTTACAGATTGTGCTAGAATACAATTCTGCTGTTGCTGATGGCCCAGAACGCCTCATGGATGCCCAGTTTTGAGCTGCTAGATCTGTTCTGAATCTATCCCATTTAGTACGGTGGTAGTGCCACACAAAACATTGGATGGTGTCCTCAGTGTGAAGACAGGATTTTGTCTCCACAAGGACTGTGCGGTGGTCACTCCTACCAATACTGTCAAAGACAGATGCATCTGCGACAGGTAGATTGGTGAGGACGAGGTCAAGTAGGTTTCTCCCTCGTGTTGGTTTGTTCACCACCTGCCGCAGACCCAGTCTGGCAGCTATGTCCTTCAGGACTCGGCCAGCTTGGTCAGTAATGGTGCTACCGAGCCACTCTTGGTGATGGACATTGAAGTCGGCCATTTAAGAATGAGATGTGGAGGAATTTCTTCACTCACAGGGTTGTCAATCTTTGGAATTCTCCAACCCAGAGGGTTGTGGCTGCTCAGTCGTTGAGTATATTCAAGACTGAGATAGATAGATTTTTGGACTCTCGGGGAATCAAGGGATATGTGGATCAGGCAGGAAAGTGGAATTGAGGTTGAAGATCAGCCATGATCTTATTGAATGGCGGAGCAGGCTCGAGGGGCCGAATTAACAGCAAATGCATACAAGGAGACTGCTGGTCACAAGTTTGGGCAATAAGCCTGTCCCAATTGAAGCAATGGTGACTCTGTGGTTGTTCAAATTTGCATTGATCCTCAATTCTGCTCCTTCAGTGTTTCACATAAGTTGCTGCTTATAAGCCTTTGTGAGTTTGTGGTTCAAGTACATTATTGGGGCAGTGTAGAAGGAACTTTATCCTGCGTCTAATATCTATATATATCTGACCAAGGAGTGCAGGCTTTTAACACTGGGTAAAAAAAGTGGAAAAGTGTTCCATTATTTAATGACATGAGCACCCCCTCTCCCAAATTTTCAGCTCCAGAAAATGAAACAAAGTGGAAAGGCAAAGTGAAATGATGACAGAGAATAAAGTCCTGATTAGTCTTTTCAGTGAGACTCAACAATATCCCAAACCTGGGAAAAGAAATGACAGAGATAAATAGATACGCTGATCAAAAACTTTTATCAATATATCGAATTTAGAAGAAAATTTAACGAGCCCCCAGCATCAATTAGAACAGATCATGTATAATAATTTACAAAGTGGAAAAAAAGTAGCAGTCTTACTTTATTCTGAGTCGAGGCTCCCAACTATAAAAATGCAGGTGATGTGAAAAGACCCAAATGTCTAAGAATTCTGTGCACAGAGACTGCCAAATGCTATAGTTAATACTATTTATTGCCAAATAGAAATCAAACCTTTCATAAGGATTCAGCCAACATGGAGCTGCTTCCAAACAGAAGTAGTTTCTGGCCAGTGAAGATGCGTCCCAGGCATCAGTGAATATGCTTGACAGGTAGATTACCAGACGATTAAATGTATTGCCAAAAAGTGAGAGCCTAGTAACTGTAGTAGCACAATGTACAATAACATTCCTTTCAGTAATTTAAGACCATATTGGGGGAGGGAAGCACAGCTTGTGAATTTTCTATCGTTGATGTATCACGCATCGTATGATGTATGGAATGAACCACACACAATTGATGATACTTTACACAGAAACGCAATGCGAGACATAGCTAAAATAAAATGATACAGAAATTACAAACTAAAAAAGCATTACAAAAATAGTTTGAAATCGCAAACCCTTCTCAGGTTTAGTTACTCTCTAAATGCTCTCACTTTTTTATTGTTGGGATTGAATCTGACGTTCTGATAAGACAGTTAGTTTTGGTGTTGCAGGAAGACCTTGCAAACCATCTGATTTCCCATGAAAAGTGTAATGATTGGATTATTTTTCTAATGGCTTAATGACCTGGTGATAGCTTATATTTAATATGTATGTGTCAACACTGTTTTTGCATACAGTGTTAGTTACAATGCACTGGTACATGTAATTATGTCTATTAATAATCTTCCTATTGATCAAGCAATACATGCTTTCTGTAGAAGATAGACTAAACCAGAAACCTGGTCAGGCACACAATGAAACAAATCTATATGGGATCTCATTATCCAAACACACTGATCTCAATTAGTTTGAATTGTCATTCCACTGTATATTCATTTCACAGGAACACAGGGGTGCATCAGATCATTGAAGCTAGCCTGTAACATAGGAAGTTTAAAGCAATCCCTGGCAGTCTATCTGATTTTTTATCTCTGTATCCGCCTTTATAGCATACCATCTTTTCTAATACTACATTGCCGAAAATACAATTATTTTTGAGATTAAAATATATACATTATTTAAATACTGATCCTGTACAATATGAACAGAATGTATCATTTTACACTCTTCATTTTTGATCCCTTTATTGGTATTTGTCTATTAAACGGCTTGATAAGATGCTTTCTGTTACAATTTGAATGTGATACCCAGCTGAACAGTAAAGCAGTTAAAATACAAAGCTCTAGTTTTTACAGAATATTTTTGCTCTATGATTCATATATTGAAATTAAAAGCAAATGTGTTGTTGGCATATACTGTTCTCAGTGGTGTTGGCCTTGTCATTGTGTAAAAAAATCCAATGTTATTTTAAATTGTCATTGACTGTGTAGCCTCATATATAACATATTGTCCTGAGTAAAGGTTGAGCTTTTATCCATGGATACAAAATTGAACTAATTTATAGTTTCATATCTGATTATGGGTAATTTAAACAAGAGAAAGCATTGAATTGTTTATTTTGCGAGTTATAAAATGTATGTACTTCATGCTTTCAAAAAGTTACAGTAGATTTGCTATTAATAGACTTTTAGGTATTTTTAAATTGTTTTTAATGTTGACGAATTTTAACTGTAAAGTTCTTACAGCTGAATGCTGTTTTGTTTAGTTTTCACAGTTTTTTATATGTGGGCCTCAAATTATGTGGCCAACTCTAAGTTAAGTCCTCAGTGACCATTATGGTAAATTGATACTTTTTAAAATTAACTCTTCAGCCAAACACAGCAAGTTGAAGTAACAATAACAGCAGAAAGTAGATTTTATCTGAAAACGTAACAATTGAAAATTTGAAGTGTTACAGAAGACATTTTATATTAAGGAAGAAAGAGCAAACTTACATTTAGATAAGCACTTCTCACATCCTCAGGACATCAAAAGCACTTCACAGTCAATGAGTCACTTTCTAAGTGTAGTCAGTGTTGTTACGTACAAATACATTGCAGTCAATTTGTGCATAGCAAGGTCCCATAAACAACAATGAAATAAATCTGTTTTGGTGGTGTTGGTTGGGGGGTATATGTTGACCAGCATATTGAGAGAACTACCCTGCTCTTCTTCAAATAGTCATGATGTGGAGATGCCGGTGATGGACTGGGGTTGACAATTGTAAACAATTTTACAACACCAAGTTATAGTCCAGCAATTTTATTTTAAATTCACAAGCTTTCGGAGATTTTCTCCTTCCTCAGGCAAATGTTTCAAGAGCTCCTTGAAGCCTACGCATTTATACATATAGAACAATACATGGTGTTTACAGACTGCCCCTGCAACTGCCCGTTGCCAAGGCAATCACCGTGTTCAGACAGAGAGGTGTCACCTGCAGAACCTCTCTTTTTTCTCTTTTTTTTTCTCTGTTTTTTTTCCCTGTTTGTTTTTTTGTTGAATGTGTATTCGGGGGTTCTGCAGGTGACACCTCTCTGTCTGAACACGGTGATTGCCTTGGCAACGGGCAGTTGCAGGGGCAGTCTGTAAACACCATGTATTGTTCTATATGTATAAATGCGTAGGCTTCAAGGAGCTCTTGAAACATTTGCCTGAGGAAGGAGAAAATCTCCGAAAGCTTGTGAATTTAAAATAAAATTGCTGGACTATAACTTGGTGTTGTAAAATTGTTTACAATTCTTCAAATAGTGCCAAGAGATCTTTCACTTCCACCTGAACAGACAGATGGGACCTCGGTTTAACATCTCATCTGTAAGTTGGCACTTTCAGCAGTGCAGCACTCCCTCAGTACTGCACTGAAATTAAAGTACATTAACTGAGGCATTAACTAGTTATATTCCCAGAAAGTGAATACAATGGTGAGGCTCCAAATCATTAATTTATCAGAAGACTGTATGAAGATGTTGTGCTATACAGGATTATATAGCATGTGATTAAGCGTATGCCTGATCCTTCTGCAGCTTAGATGAACACATATCCTAATACAGTGTGTTTGTGCGGAGGCAGAGCCATATTATTTGGAAAACTAATCAAAAAATGTAACCACCACAAGATGTGGTTGGTAAGGGAGGGGTAGGCTGAGAACAGCCAATCTGAGAGTTTCTTGGCAGATGTCAAATTTGCTTTTTAATTGATGTGTTTTAATAATACATGCAACGAGCTTTGTAAAATGCATTGTAAGAAATACGAATTACATAGAACATCTTAACAACATTCTATCTGTAGATGCTAAACTTGGGCTATTGAATAACTCAGAAATACTACTGTAGGCCCCAAAGGGCTAATAGAAAAACAGCTGCCACTAGGCAAAAAAACGTGAACTGATACTTTGGGAATAGGTGACGCTTTGAAAGTCGCAATATAGGGTTTCATGACTGTGTCTAAGACAGGCAACAGCTTAATGATTTCATTTTATCCCTCCCTGTCCTTCGCAAACCACATGTCACTTTGCATCCCTGACTCATGCGTACATGGGGATATAGCATTTCATAAGTGAAAATCGAATTTAATTTTGGAGAAGTTCGCACTACAGTATTTCTAACTGAAAAGCAGCTTGTATCCATCCGACAGAATCTGTCATCCTGTACTTGTACTGTTATGGTGGCACAACCTTATTTCAGCATCTTGTCAGAAGCTATTTAACCCAAGGAGACTGTAAATTCATATCTGTAGTGGCTGGACATAGCAAAACAAAATCATAACAAGGGAATAGGCAGTGGTTTGAAGAAACCTATAGCAGCTGTTTTCTATCCACAGAGGACTGTTCATTTCTCTTTCACCAGCTAATGATCTCTTCAAAGATCCAGTAAAGAAAGACATAATTGATCGGAATGGTACTGTATTCAACATTATTAGAACTTGTAGTTTGTATTACTTCTCTAGTACTGTTAACGTTTGAACCCCTCCCTGTAGAACAAGACAAATCCTGTTTATTTTTGTGCAGAACAAATGTATATTAGTTGAGTTGGTTCTGGTATGACAAATAGAAAAATTTTGTTCACGATAGTCCAAATGTGGAGAGCATAGAAACTTGTGTTTGTAATAGTGTTGAAATGAGAGATATTTGAAGAATGATTTTGTTGTTTTATAGTTAAAATGTGCCGTAACTTATAACCTTTCCTTTTTGAGGCATTTTTTTCTCTCCTCCCCTAAAGATACATTGTTCTGGTGGAGTTACCTGCCCTTTATTACCTCACCCAAGTAGCCATTCTTCTTGTGTGAGCCTAGACAATGAGTGTCGGCAGGCTTTTCGACCACGATGAGCATCAGAGTCAAGCCCAGACCTAACCTCACCAAACCTCCATACACATGCAATTTACAGCAAAGGTTACTGCATAACAAACAGGAATAGTAATATCAGTTGATTTTCTTTCCCCTCCCCAGCCTGGGGAGCTGAGGCCAATTGTAGCACTCTAATTGCTGCTCCAGCTGAAGTCAGCTAACTCAACACAGACCAGGAATTGAACCTGGGATTTTGTTGTTTGTGTGGCTCACCACCAAAGTGTGCATTGCAATTGCCCACTCGGCCATTTGTTTAGGTGGGGTGGGGGATTGTAATAGGTTTTCAATGGAACAGTATAAACTGCATTTCTTTAAACTATTGTGATTATAGTGCAACTATAACCAGCTTTCTCCTTTTTAATGGATCATATTGAAAGTACATGCAGATCTGAGGGGTAAGTGAATATTTCATAAAGGCAGGCACTTTTTGTTTAACTTGAGGAACCTTGTTTCAGGATTTTAGTTAGTTAACGAATATTTCAGAACTTGGGCAAAGAATGCCAAGTCATGAATTAATTAACCCTGTGCATTGAAAAATAAAAAGGCATTTGGAGAAAGAACACATATGCAGAGAGCTCCCTAGCCTCATGTTGAAATAAGATACTTTGGTCTTTGCCAGTTTGAGGAGGGAATTTTGTAACTACCAGCGGTCTAAATGGAATGACTATAGTAACCTTTATGAACCTTCTAACTGGAGTGAAACACAAATAGGTTCACTGATTGAAGTATACAAGATAATTGGCAAAAGATCAATTCTTCAAGGCAGTGACTGTAAAGTCTAATTTCAATGTGAGGTTGCTGAACTCGTTTCAAGTTGTCTGTGCTGAGTTAAGTGCAGCTAATTATCTGGAAGGAGGTTTCTGCTGAGGATAAAAAGTAGTAAACTTTTCGATCCATCTGTATGATACATACAGACTGCAGAGTAATTCACTTAGGCCCCAGTTTTAACTCTCTGCCTGGCGGAAATCAGGCGCGGGGGCAGTTAAAATAAAGGCAGGCGCTTACCCCCTCCGATCCCGCAGCCTTCCCACTATGCCTCAATCTTAACCTGTTCTTTTGAGCAGGCGAGCAGGACAACCACAGAAAGGAAGCGGGGTCCTGCTTTAAATATGTAGATCGGGTCACGATGATGCGTGCACTGTACCCCCCCCCCCCACTTTTTAAAATCGGGGCCTTAAAGTCTAGTTGTCAGGATTGAGGTAAATTTGAGAGTTCTGAGAAATGAAGTCTCGTAAATTTGAAGACATTTGTGAGTCTAAGGACTGGTCACCAATAAAAATTAATAAGGAACGGTACTGACTGATAATATTTAAGCATTATCAATCATATTTGAACTGAATTCTTATCATATTTACATCCCAGCACCGATGAATGAATCATTGAATGTTAATCAGCATCCCCTTTGAATTTTGAACAACTGATCTTTTGCCAATTATCATACATACTTGAATCTGTGAACCTATCTGTGCTTCACTCCAGTTATAAGGTTCATAAAGGTTACTATATTCATTCCATTTAGGCCGCTGGTAGTTACAAAATTCTCTCCTCAAACTAGCAAAGACTGAAGTATCTTATTTCAATGTGAGGCTAGGGAGCTCTCTGCATATCTGTTCTTTATCCATATGCCTTTTTATTTTTTAATGCACAGGGTTAATTAATTCATGACTTGGCATTCTTTGCCCAAGTTCTGCAAGTTCTTGCTGGATGGTTGAATTAAGATGGGCCAAATGGCCTTCCTTCTCCATAATTACCTTGTGGTCTTATGTTACAACTGTAACAACTTGAGTTGTTCATGAAGGGAAAAGTTTGTAATTGTTCAGCTGTGGTATCAGCAGACAGTAGCGTTGTTCATTCCAAACATACCAACAAACGCACCTCTGTTTCCAGATAGCCAGGGCCATTTAGCCAACTATTTAATTTTTGGGCAAGCCAGCCCTTATTTGTCTATTCACATGATCCATTTTTTTAATAGGACGAGAAGCTGTCATTAAGTATTTTTTTGCAAGTATCGCCATTATTATCGTAATTTATTTCAAATAGTTTAGATTGGAAATAGGTCCCACAAAGTAGACAACTGGAAATTCTCCACTCTGGGAAAAATAATCTGATGTCGAACTTTTTGCTTCCAAAATCCATTATCTCCCATAATTCAAATAGCTTTCTTCACTTCTCAGCTGGTTGGTAAGATAAAGTTTTTGTAGAAGTGTTGTGGCTCATCGAGTAAGGGATTGAACAGGGGAAGGAAAAGTTAAGTTTGCTTACTTACCACACTGCTAGCATGCCTTCTATTAAGTAATTATGGAGCACCATGGGGAAATCTAAAGCTATGGCAAAGAACAGCTGCACAATAATATAAGGATGACAATAAAGTAAAATAATTAACCACTATTTCATGTCCCTGGCCCATTTATAAGTAATACAATGTGCGGTGGGAGTGTATCAGAGAATACAAATGTAAACTACCAGGGATTGGACACACAGTCATCACCAGACTACTGGAGAACACAGATGCAACCTCCACTCTCAGGAAATGGAGCCACACTCATTAGACCAGCAGGGAATACAGTTGCGTCTGTGACCACCAGGCCAACTGAGATCAAATGTATACTCACTACTAGGCGTCCAAGAACTGGATGTACTAATTAGAACACGAGGTATATACTGTTATTTTTTTTTAAACTCATCCCTGCGGCTCCAGTCATAAATGCTGGCACTGATGTAACACATTCCCAGTGGGACATTTTGCCTTTCTGTATGTTTTGTTTTTAAAGGAACGTGCAGATCCAAACTGGTTTGAATTGAGCTGAATTTGGAAGTTCATGATTAAACCAATGAACCAAACTAGGTCATTTGGCTCTTAATTCAGTTCGCTGCTTATCCTTAGTATATAGAAAAATTATGCCATCAGACATGTAAATTTGTATAATCTAATTTCATCTCATGGCAAATTTCTCCCATCCACCACCCTCCCTAAATTTCAGCTTGTTAAAAACTCACCTACCTACATTATATCCCGTACTATATCCTGTTCACCCATCACCCTCATCCTCTACATTGACTTCCTATCCACCAACACATTCAATTTAAATTCCTCATCCTCATCCTACTTCTGCAACCTCCTCCAGCCTTATGTTATTCTTGTACACTTTGGTCCTCCGACTCTGGCCTTGTTTGCATTCCCCCCAAATCTTTGCCCCACCACGGGTGGAAGAGCCTTCAGCCACCTTGGCCGTACAATCAGGAGCTCCCTGCTTAAACCTCTCCACCTCTACATCCTTCTCTCCATCTTTAAATACTCAACATTTAAAACCAGCTTTCAGTCTCCTGCACCTTGGCTCCTTTATTCTTTTTATCTATCCATGCTCCCTATGTAAAGTGCTTGATACATTTTCTACATTAAAGATGCTATATAAATGCTGTGAGGTGCAGCAACTTTTATTATATAGGTCAGCACAGCAGCCATTTTGTGCACAGCAAGATTTTACTAACAGCAATGAGATGGATGAGTCGTTAATCTGTTTTGGTAATTGTACCTGAGATGAAAACATTATGTATTATTACAGGTAAAGGTATTATCTGAAAAAACAATACAACCACCTTTTATAAAGATTTTTTTAATTGCCATAATTTAATGACATTATTAACTATGGCAGTAGGAATTATTATTTTACAGAAAATATTTTAAGATTTTTCTATTTGTCACCGAATTCCATCAGACATGAGGAAGATAGAGCTCTGAACAGGGGCTAACATATGGTCTGTAAGCATCTGGAAAGAGTATGGTTTCCATAGAGAAACTTGAATTTTTTTTTATGTAAATAAATTCTACAGTCTGCAATTTTGTCAACATATTACCCAAGCAGAGGAAATGAGAAGTTCTGTGGCAAGTGGGCAGAGCTAAACCAATTAGCTTTTGTTCTAAACCATATATTCGTTTTCACTGGAACTTCTGTCTAGACTAGTTTTTCCTCCAATTTTATATTATCATTAGTTACTGAAATACAGGACATACAGAAATACAAAAGGACATAATCACTTCAGTTTGCTTATCCTTTTTCTTGTAGAAACGTCTCCTCTGGGCTTTCTGCAATTTATTTGGTGTGGGTGTCACCACAAAGATGCAGTTGTTCCATCTTATGAAACAGATCTTCTCCTAAACAATGTTTTATTTAGGAGGCCGTTTTGTTTACTAGGTGGATATTTATAAAATATATATTTTTTTCAAAAGGAATGACTGAAAGCTGTAATACATTATAAATCCACACCCTGACCTTGACTGAGATCCACACTTGGCAGCCCTCACTGAATGAGTTTCAATAGCTTTTAAGCAAAGTGCCATAGGTAGAACACTGTGTGATGCTGAAGTGTTCCATCAACAACAACTAGCATTTATATAGCGCTTTTAGCATAGTAAAATGTCCCAAGGAGCTTCACAGGAGTGTTATCAAACAAAATTTGACATCGAGCCGCATAAGGGGAAATTCGGACAGGTGACCAAAAGCTTGGTCAAAGAGATAGGTTTTAAGGAGCGTAAGGAGGATAGAGAGGTAGAGAGTGCAGAGGTTTAGGGAGGAAATTCCAGAACTTAGGGCCTAGGCAGCTAAACGCATGGCTGCCAAATGTGGAGCAGAATTGGAGAAGCGTAGAGATCTCGGAGGGTTGTAGGGCTGAAGGAGGCTACAGAGGTAGGGAGGGATGAGGCCATGGAGCGATTTGAAAACAAGGATGAGGAAAACAAACCAGTCTGGCCCTGAAGATATGCACTTCTTGCCACGCAATCCTGGACCACGATTGCTAGCAACCATGATAAATGCCTGGGCAAAGGCAACTTCATTGCTGAAGGTGGAAATAATACGACGTAAAATGGGAAAAATATTGGAAACTACATGCAGAAAAAGAAAGAAAGGCAGTCACTTTTGATTAAAGAAAGTGCATAAACAAATTATAGCTTAGTGGTGATTATAACACAAGGGAGAAATTTTGAACCTAAATCTATTAAATCTGTGCACCTGAAATGCAATCAGTGCAGTTTACGGATGTACAAAATAGGACAAGAAAAGACTGACTGCTCCATCCAGCCTGTCCCATCTAGACATGGTACAACTTATCTCCATCATCAACAACCGTCCCCACCCCCCACACCGTTCCCAGTCATGCAGTCTCCTGGGATAGGCAAAAACAAAAGGAAAAATTCTTAGGCAGATTTAGGAAAAAAATCTGGGAGATTTCTTTCCATCTCCTGAAGAAAATCAAGCAAGCTTCAGGAGACTGCAGTAATTAATAACACTAATCATTAGCAATCTGTTCCAGAGGTTGATGATTCTCTGTGAAAAGAAGGATGTCCTGGCATCTACCCTACCTCTAAGTGAAACTTTCAACTTAGGCGGTGGCATAAATCGGGCAGGAGTGGATTGGACACCCGTTATAAACCTTGGTCCTGACTCCAATGGAAAGGATAATCGTACAGGATGTATAACAGACGGCTGATCTGCTATCACCTGTTTTACACCCCAGCCATAGATGAAAGCTCCATTCTTATTCTTATTTTGTACTGATGCCCCCTAGTCTTCCCTCTTGATTTAACTCAAATACCCATCCATCTAAACAGAATCCATTCCCTTCCTCATTTTAAAGACCTCAATCATATCCCCTTGAAGTCTACATTTCTCAACTGGAATTTGAGTTTTGCATGCTGATTATAGTGTCAAACTACTATGTAGACATCCCAAAGCTCTGTACATCCTGGGCTGGCAAGGTGTTTAGGATTTCAGCTTACACACCATGAAGCTTGAAACACACCCTAATATTAAATTTATAATACTACTCGGATGTCAGGAGTAGATTTATGATCATATTGATTTTCTATTAAAATAAACACAATAAGTTTAAAAGCTTTACTTTTGCTATAAGCCATGTGTATCATGTTTTGCCTATATGCTCTACTGCTTCTACTCTCCCCAGTATAGCCATATAACTTGGCCAGTACAACACCTACTTACCAAAGGAGTCAGCCTCGCACTAGGAGTTTAGATAAAAACCCATTATGATATTGTGAAATTAGCCATGATGGTATGGCCATCATGGTGTGGGGCAGGCTTGATGGACCAGCTGGTCTTTTCCTGCCTGAAAATTTCATATGTTCATATGATGTGCATTGACTTATGTGGAGGTTGTGTTGGCTCCTTATGTTGCACTTGAGCAGATGCAATGTACTCCCCTGCCAGACCACCACCATGAGAAAATCTCATTGAAGCTAACATAGTGGAATTGCTTTGGATTCAGTAGCAGCTTTCTAGTGGAATTTTCATGCCATGAATTACCATCATGATTATAAATGCAGCATAAAAATCCTTGTGTGACAAGGATATTAGTCATGTGGGAGGCTGTTTGTTGTCAGATGTAGATCTTGGATTGCAGTTATGAATTGTAACTGCCCAAAATAGTTCACACTCTGAGGCTCAATGCGTATATTTACATGTCACTTTTTTCTCTAGTGTGTGATTTGCAAACCTAATGAATAGCTCACTGACATAGTTCTATTTATTTTTGAGGTAGCTTGACTGATTGCAGGCTGCAACAGTGACCAGCATCAGATCGTGAAGGAAACAAAACATAAATTCATCACAAGTTGATTAGAAACTGAAATGTAGAAGAAACTTTTCTTTATTATTCACACTAATACAACATGTTATTTTACCTACTGATTAGATATAGAATGGTTCTATTTTGCTGCGGTGTAGTTGCCTGTTACCTTTTAATATTGTGCTTGCCTGCCTCTGTAATGTAAAGAAGGACCTCATACGAGTGAATGATTTATCTGTTAATATTACTAAATATTTAGCTCAGCATTTTCCATTTGTTGTTTCTGTGCCATTTAATACAATAGAATCTTTTCATATGTACAAAACAACTCAAACAATCCTTTCACCCAATGGTACTTTATAATCAAATGCCATTAAAAATATTTGTACTGATTCCCAGTAGCCATGACATGTGTTGTAAATACTGAATTGCAGTTCCAAAAAATATGGCTCCAAAAAAACCTTGGTTTTCAAAAGTTGGGAGTGAAAAGCATAACTTTGACTTTGCTTTTCCACCCTGATAAATAGTGGTGGCATTGAAAACAAAGTTATTGAAAACCCCAAAAATATGACCACCGCCCACCCCAATTATCTCCTTTGCTCTTAAAGTTCTCTTAGTTTTTTCTGTACCACATCTAAAGTATTTTCAGCTCCTTTACCCGAAAGGACAAAACTGGCCCAGTAAAAAGAAATGTAAATAACATTTTTAAAAACTATGTCCGATTACATTGTAAACAGAAAATGCTGGAAACACTCAACAGATCAGACAGCATCTGTGGAGAGAGAAACTGAGTTAACGTTTCAGGCCGATGACCTTTCATCAGAATTGGAAGATGTTAAGGATGAACAGCTTTCAATCAAATACAAAGCCTCCTTTTCCCCAGTTCTGTATTTGCTTAAAAGCTGTTCATCTCCAACCTCATCCAGTTCTGATGAAAGGTCATCGACCTGAAACGTTAACTCTGTTTCTCTCTCCACAGGTGCTGTTTGACCTGCTGAGTGTTTTCCAGCATTTTCTGTTTTTATTTCAGATTTCCAGCATCCACCATATTTTGCTTTTGTTTTAGTTTATAATGTAACATATGTCTTAATGACATTGTGTGCATCCATGATTTTTTTAAGCACCAGTTTCAATGCACCACTTTTATACAGTTAAGACAGAGAAGCCATGGAACGAGTAAATGTTCCAAGCTCTGGCACTGTTTTGGTACAGGTAGAAGGAGCAAGGCTTGACGTGGATAGCAGATAATGGTGAAGGCCACATATTTTGGCTGCTGCTTTCTCCCTTTTGCTGGGAAACTGCTCCACAGATTATGTGGATTGACCTTCTCAGCAAAAGGGTAAAACTGCAATTGTACAGAGCCGCTTTTAAAAGCATCTCTTTAGCGTAAACTCATCTTATCTCTAATGACAGATTTGTATTAAATGATAAGACAGTGTGAAATTGGCCCATTGAACCTGATAAGGCTAGGTTTATTGGGTGGCAGTAGCAGGAAATTGCTGTTCGAATATTCATTCATTCAATTTAGAACATCGTTCAAATATTTGCCAAATTTTCTTCATTCTTTTTTTCTTTGTAGTATACGTTAATGACAAATACCTTGTAACCATAGCTTAACTCCCCTAAACCTCCTTGACTATCATTCCTATGTCTTGCAAAGTTGTACTTGTTTAACATACTCATACCTACTAATTGAGTGATTGATCTAATGTAGTATTGCCTAAGAACTAAGCTAATAAACTAGAGGTCCAATCAAAATTGTTCATATAATCCAAGAGTTCTGATAGCATAATGTACACAAATGAGTCACTACCCAAGCAAAAGTACCATTGAAACAATGTCTAATCAAGTGATTTGGATGGTGCTGTGATTTATAATAGGAATATTGCAGAGTAGTTTGGAGGTTTACATACAGGTTCAATAGATTTTGTCTGAGATTCCCAGATCTTCAGACTGTTACAATCCTGACTTGACTATTCACTCAAAACTTAGACCACTGCTCAAATAGTTGGCAAATTTTTATTGTTCATTTTATATTTGTCATATGTCTTAATGACAAATATCTTGTAACCATAGCTTAACTCCCCTAATCCTTTTTGCCTGCCTTGACTGGTGGTTATATAATCATTCTTAGCATTGCAAGTTCAGATCGCAAGCTACACATTATCCAGATGTATTGTTGTAACAATAACTAATGGAGCTGTGAGTAGTATAACTGTAGCATGATACTGTGAAAGCATGAACATAAAAAGGGTCTGAAATTCCGAGATCTTTCTGGGGCAAAAGTAGAGTAGTTCCAGTGTAGGGGGCTAGAATTTGGGGCATAAGTCGGATATGTCAGAGTTACGCCCATTCGAAAACGGGGGTAAGTTAGTTGCATGACCAGCAAACTAAGAAGTGGTTGAGTTCACAAGCTTTGAATGTACATAAATTTTGTCTAAAATATTAGTTTTGACTGGAGCAATTAGAAAAATCGTTTTTCAGCTGTGCTGCTAAGGAAAGATTCTGCAAATTCCCTTTCAGCAGGTTCAGGTAGTGAAATCTTTTCCTTCCCAACCTTCTGTCATGGGATCCTTACAATGGGATTTACTATGGCCATTTTCGTATGTATTCTTATGATGGAGACAGAACAGGAACAAGAGGAAGAGGAAAAGGAAGTGCGAGAAATACACAGGATGAGGCAACGCCAAAGGAGAAGAATAACTAGGAGGTACCCTTTCACCAGAGTCTACAGATCACACTGCTCCCTTGAGAATATATCAGAAGAGATCTACTTAAGGAGGCAACAGTTCAGTAAAGAGGCATAGAAGGAACTGTGTATCTCATTGTAAACTGACCCTCTCAGACACAAGACACAAAGAACAGACATATTTTGGAACACTAGACTTATCACAAAGTGATTTTATTGTGCACATATATATTTACAACAGATGTTTCTTTTTACCACTGTACATACCCCCGATGCCTCTCTGTGCAGCCTTGGCTCAGTGAGTAGCACTCTCACCACTGAGTGAGAAGGTTGTGAGTTCAAGCCCCACTTCAGAGACTTGAGCACATAATCTAGGCTGATACTTCATTGCAGTACTGAGGGAATGCTGCACTACCAGAGTTTCTGTCTTTTGGCCGAGGCTCCATCTTCCCTGTCAGGTGAATGGAAAAAATCCCATGCCACTATTTGAAAAACAGCAGGGAAATTCTCCAGCTACCCTGGCCAATATTTATCCCTCAAACAACATCAATTGTAAATAAGATTATCTGGTCATTTATCTAATTTCCGTTTGTAAAGCCTTGCGTACAAGTTGGCTGCTGTATTTGCCTACATTACAACAGTGACTACACTTGAAAAATACTTCAGTGGGTGTGCAGCACTTTGGGACTTCCTGAGGTTCTGAAAGGAACGATTTGAATGTAAGTTCTTCTTCTTCAATCCTGATACTGTGCTGAGGTGATACCCAAGACCCAGAAACTTACTGCACTGTAAAGGATTCCTGGGCATTAAGGAGGTCGCACACACTGCAACAGCCACCCCCCTCCACAAAATGCATTCCACGTGCTTGGTGGGCCTCTGGCCCCTGATCCCAAACAGCTCATCCTTTCAGCTTATATCTCCATTTGGAGGACATCCAGGCCAGACCGCCTGAATTTCGCTGCTCTTCTCTTCAATCTGGCTACCATTCTTCTCACCCAGGTTGCCTGCTTGCTCTAGTGTTACCATTTATATTCTGCTGCTGCTACAGCAGGTCTCCACCTCTCCTCGAACAGTGCGTGCAACTTCCTTGACCCCCAGGATTCCTTTACATTGCAGGGAGATGTATAACAACATCATCAGAACAGCCAAGGAAAGCTGCCTGTTCCCCCACACCCATCTTTACAGTCTCTTTATATGTGTGGTACTTCTTCATTCATTGGAATGCTCTAGAACAGAACTCTGAACCTTTCTCCCATCCTGTTTCACTTGATACCTACAAAAGTACCTTCCTTCATAGTATGCCATACATGAGCAAAGCTCCCTAATTCACCACATCTGTCCTTTCTTGTTTCTGTCCCTATTTTAACTTTATGTGTCAAATTGTTGTACCAAAAGACACTGCCCAGCCTTCATTGCAATACCCATTGTCCAGCTGCACCCCCTCAACCCTCCATTTGACAACCAGTCTTGGTGCAAGTGGAACTTAACTCTCATTTCTTGTTTTTTCTCCCACTCCCAGCGTATTTGAGACATTGCAAACTGGATTTACACAAACTGCACACCTCTTAATATGCTAATCATCTGAGCTCACAATTTATGGTGGCTTCAGCTAGATTTTAACTTAGCGTTTATTTAAAAAGTTAGTACTATGTACAGTGAACCGCAATATGACATTTTCTTCATATTTTCCAAATCTCTTTGGTAGGTTTTAGGGGGATCACAGTGTCAAGTTACCTAAAAAAAATGGGCAAACAATGCTACCTGTGAAGGGAAATCTGCAGTATGTAACTATCCAAGATAATGTACTATTTAAATGAAATAGTTCAAACTTAAAGTGGATTACACAATACCTTGTGTAAATGAGACTAAAATGTCCAAACTCTTTCTATACCTAATGTAGACAAGTCTTTGACAATAACTATGTCAGTAATATACACTGAGAAATAATGATAGTATCAAATTACTTGAACTGATAATAGCACAGTGCCTACTAGATGGCGTGCATGACTGCAACTCAACTTTTCACAGCAGCTTGAATACATGCTGCATTAAACATGACACATGACTAAGGGTAGACACATAGACATGTCAAAGGTTCCAGGAACATTAACCTGAATGCTTCCATACACAATGTAATGCTACATGTCATAAAAGAGCAGAACGTCTAATGGCGCTCTCCGTTATTTACGCGCAAATGCGACAACAACTTCAGGGGAGGGGCAGATGCGTGGTTAAATGCGAATATCCAAAATTTGCTGAACAAGATGTGCTGCTCCACCGTTAGCTTCACGAAAACTGCATCTCACTATCTGCCTCATCATTGAAATGCATTGAACTGTGTGAAGTTGCTGTATTTGCACAGGAGATACGAACTAAACTCGCCACAGAAAGCTAAATCTTGTCCATTCAGTCTAAGTACTCATTTAACAATGTGATAAGTGTTAGTTATGCCAGTCAACCTCTATGGCACTGAAAATTAACTATTATAAGTGTGGCGTCTCATTCCTAAATGGTTTTAACTGTTTACATTTTTAAAGTTTGTTTTACTTTTCCTTTGTCTATTTTTTTCTCTCTCTTAATCCAATCTTTCTTTCCTGCTCTTTATTTCTCTTTCTGTACCTGATTTGACCTTGAATTCACCCACTCTAATTTCGATTTCCTTCTCAGTCCTTGCGCTGTTAATTTCACAATCCTTCAATCGGATTGGTTAAGGAGATACACAGTTACTTGCCCTGTTCACTCAGGTCCCAGATGCCCTGTTTCCCTCGCTGCGACGTTATCAGCTCACATTTTCAGCAGCTTGACTCACAAAAACTCGAAAAACCTAAACGTGCGAGGTCAAGTCTAACTAACAGCAGACAGCAGTGCCATCTGGACCATGAGTAAGTGAGAAAGATAGGCTATAAAGCAGGAGAACGAGTATTCAAATAAAAGTTCGATACATCGTTCTCAGCAAATCAGTAGGTGAGATGGTGATTTTTGAGATATGTTTATGTGATGATCTTTGGGGAAACTAGGATTGTCACTGGGGAAGGGAAGTCACAGCATCGGGAAAATAGCAGCTGCCAGAAAGGAAAATTATGTTGTATATAAATTACAAACATGATGTTTCTGAGAATTATCTCCTTACTGCAGGGCACTGTCATAGTTACCTTCCATATACACTGCTTTTTTATGCCAGATTGTTTTAGGCATTCTAAATTATATTAAAGGGTTTTCAGTTTTGCAATATATATCTATCATGGTATGTATGAATACTATCAGTGTAAATTCAGATCAAAAATGTACCAGAATGGATTGAACCAGTAAATGCAACAATGAGCTGAAACTATATCCACTTTAAGCCAACTTAAAGTCTTCCCGACTCCATGAGGAAAACATTAAAGAAGTTGTGTCTGTTTCTTAGAACCATCAGAGCTTGCTTTATGACTGTTCCCAGCTTTTGTTTTTAGAAAGTGAAGATGTAATTATGAAACTTTCATGATGTTCAGTTCTAAAACATTTCCTTAAACCCACAGACACTGTGTAGGAGTTCTGAGTACATCTTGTGTCCATGTAGATCAGACTCAGTGAGCTTAATCTTCACCATAAGTGACAGATCAATCCCAGCATTCCCAAGGGCTAAAGCAGCAGGAGCAGGATAATGAACCTGCCATTCCAACCAAGTGACCTCAGAAACTTCCTGACTACTCATGACCTAGAAGGCAAGCTATTCAAAAGTGTTTTTTGTTGCTTTTGATGGATTTTTGTCACTGAACTAACAGATCTGTGGTGTCCATTTTTGCCTTTAAGACATGATCGGTAAGAACATCGAGGGAATTACAATCTAACAGGACAATAACATGTACCAAAACTTAAAATTTTTGACAATAGAAAAATATATTTTATTTTTAATTTTCCCAACTACCCAAATCCCCCCTCAATTAATTGTTGATTAAATATTCACATCACATTATAAAGAAATGTAGACTTTTTGCCAATAACATCTTGAGCAAGGAAGAAACTCAAGAGCAAGAAGGTAATAGTGGATAAAAGAAATATTAAAAAAAAATCAAACAATACAATAAAAGATTTGAGAATCAATATTGGAAGCTGTAAAAAGAAAGAACTGGTATTTGTATTGCACATTTTAGTATCCTCATCATGTCCTAAAACACTTTAGCCTCTGTTGCTACATGGGTAAATACAGCAGCCAATTTGCACATGGCAAGGTCTTACAAACAGCAAATGAAATGAATGATTGGTTCATATGATGTTGGTTGAGGAAGAAATATTGGCCAGAATACTGGAACACTGCTCCCCTTTGAATGGAGCCATGGGGTCATTTCCAACCATCTCGACCATCAGAACAGGAAGACAGGCCTCACTTTAACTCTCATCCAAAAGACAGCATCTCCAGCAATCTCTCAGTGCTGCACTGAGATTTAGGTCAAGACCACGAAAGAAAGAACTTGCATCTATATAGCACCATTCACAATTTCAGGCCGTCCCTAAGCAATCTACAGCCAATTAAGTACCTTTGATATGTAGTCACTGTTATAATGTAGGGAATCATGGCAGCCAATTTGCACACAGCAAGGGCACACTAACAGTAATAAAATAAATGACTAGATCATCTGTTTTTAGGTGTTGATTGAGGGATAAATATTGGCCTGGACACTGAGAGAACTCCCGTGCTTTCTTTCAAATAGTGCTGTGGGATCTTTTATGTCCACCTAAGAGGGCAAGCGGGACCTCAGTTTAACATCTCATCCGAAATACAGTGGAGCCCTTCCTCAGTACTACACTGAAGTGTCAATCTAGATTATGTGCTCAAGTCTCCGGAATGGGACTAGAACCGACGATCTTCTGACTCAGAGATGAGCCAAGGCTGAAATCTAATTTTAATTTGCTTAAAACATCCAGTATGTCACACAAACTGTGTTGCTCCTTGACACTAGAAGCAATCTATTTATCTTTAATTTATTTATACTTCTACTTAGAGAAGACGATGACCTGCAACTAGCATGCATGCACCCACATTTTAGCAAATACCTGCAGCAACCAAGAGTAATAAAGGAAAGCACCAGCAGCAAAGAAAATGCAAAAATGGCAGAGTTCACAGGAAACAACTAATGCTCAGGCTAAAACCCAGAGAAATTTACCAGGAAACACCAAAAACAAAAAGAAATTTGCAGGACCACACCTTCAACCTACTTTTAGGAGATCTGTTTGAACAGGCCTGACCCACGGTCATTAATGCACCCATTTCATGCAGCATCTCTTTGGTGGTCCTTTGTCTGCAGTCAGAAGTTCGGATGAGGGATATCATTTTAACAATTGTTAATGAGGTCCACATATGCTGGTAGTGCAGCCTCATTTGCCCTAACTGTACAAGTATATATTTTTTAAGTAAGTAATTCCTTGAGCTGTTTAAAGCATTGTTAATCTTAAGAATTCAGATGATTACAATTTAATCAGGCTTTGTTTTCGTGGTTTGTAAAGTCATCTAAATCCCCGGATTAGATTATTGCTCAGTAATCATTCCTTACAGTGAATGATACCCAAGCGATGTTTGAATCATAGAAAATTTAAGGCACAGAGGAGGCCATTCAGCCCATCGTGTCCGCGCTGGCTGAGAAACGAGCCATCCAGCCTAATCCCACTTTCCCTCATTTGGTCCGTAGCCCTGCAGGTCACGGCTCTTCAGGTGCACATCCAGGTATTTTTTTTAATGAGTTGAGGGTTTCTACCTCTACCACCCTTTCAGGCAGTGAGTTCCAGACCCCCACCACCCTCTGGGTGAAAACATTTTTCCTCATTTCCACTCTAATCCTTCTACCAATCACTTTAAATCTATGCCCTCTGGTTATTGACCCCCCTGCTAAGGGAAATAAGTCCTTCCTATCCACTCTATCTAGGCCCCTCATAATTTTGTACACCTCAATTAAATCACCCCTCAGCCTCCTCTGTTCCAAAGAAAACACCCCCAGACTATCCAATCTTTCCTCAGAGCTAAAATTCTCCAGTCCTGGCAGCATCCTCGCAAATCTCCTCTGTACCCTTTCTAGTGCAACTACATCCTTCCTGTAATGTGGTGACCAGAACTGCGCGCAGTACTCAAGCTGTGGCCTAACTAGTATTTTATACAGTTCCAGCGTAACATCCCTGCTTTTATATTCTATGCCTTGCTAATAAAGGAAAGCATTCCATATGCCTTCTTAACCACCTTATCTACCTGTCCTGCTACCTTCAGGAATCTGTGGACATGCACTCCAAGGTCCCTCACTTCCTCTACACCTCTCAGTATCCTCCCATTTATTGTGTATTCCCTTGCCTTGTTTGACCTCCCCAAATGCATTACCTCACACTTCTCCAGATTGAATTCCATTTGCCACTTTTCTGCCCATCTGACCAGTCCATTGATATCTTCCTGCAGTATACAGCTTTCCTCCTCACTATCAACCACACGGCCTATCTTTGTGTCATCCACAAATTTCTTAATAGCTGTATCAATCTCACTTGCTTTCTATCTTTATTCAGATGATCTCCATTGATTTCTTCTTTCATTGTATCTTTCGTTATCATCTGTCCTTATGCAACAAAAATTTACTGTGGGAGGTAAATACTGGTGTACATATGCAAAGGATTAGTATGAGTATCAATCTGATTTTACCCAGATTGCATGTTTTTTTTTGGTTTTCATTTGGTAAATGTTTAACAATTTCAATTTGATTTTAGCAGCTTGTTTAGCCTGCGTATTTTTTTTGTTTCTACCTTCCAAGAGAAGGTGGGGCGGGGTTACTTAACCTGTGTATTGAGCTTTATATTATACTCGTTCCTAATTTATTGTGCACCTGTAGCCCGTCTTCCCTGATCTGTGTGTTTTAACAACTGTTAAACTCCCTATTGCAGTCTCCCACATCATGTGATTCTAAGTCTGCCCATATAAACCCATCTGTTTGGCCTTGGCTTTCAAGTTTTAAATGGGGTGTTTGTATTGAAATACTTGATATGTTTTCATTATCACAAATGTGTGGTTTTTTTTTCTCCCCTGTAATTCAAAATAGCTGACCTGTTGTTTGGGAAGTGGGGTTCTGGCAAGGAAAACTAAGTTTGAAACTTTTGAATGTTAGTGTTTTAATGCTGAGGAGAAGGTCAGTGAGAAATGTTTTTCATGAATGATAAAGCCTTGGGAGTGGAGTACTTCAAATTGACTGTTGAGTTAAACAAACTGTTCTTTATTTCTAAATTTATAAGTCTGATAATGTTTTTAATTATTTGTTGCCTTGATATAGTAGTGTTAAAATATGGGTATATCTATCTATCTATTCACACCAGATCAGTGGAACTTGCATCTGACTGTAGATGAGTGCCTGCTGCACCTTAATCTGTTTGAAGACCCCTGCCCCCCAACTTGTAATTCCTATTTGTTGATGTGGTTGCCACCCACCTGGTTTTGGACCAGACAGTCTGTTTTTAATGGGCTGTCCAGAGATTTCTAAAATAGTAACCAGACACTAGGGGCTCAATTTTAAAACGAAAGTCCTGGAGTGGGGGGGGGGCGGGGAACAAAGAAAATTGTTTTTATTTTGGAGCGGGCAGAAAGCCTGGCTCCAACACGAGGAAGAACGCGCACAGCCGGCAATTAAAGCTGGTGGGACGATATTTAAACCAACAATTCAAGTACTTAAAGTACTTGAAATGTGCATGAATGTAATTAATTATGCTGGCAAGTGTTTTCAACACTGCCTCAGCGTGTTTCCCGTGCTGTGAAACCCGCCATGGGGAACGATTCGTGTTTCAGCCGGCAGCCATTTGGACATTTAAATCCCTGTTTGACAGATGGGGATAAAAGGTGAGTTATTGCAGCAGGGCATTCAGTTCTCTCAGACAAACTTTTGGCTGGGAGATCTTTGTGTTTAGACTGAAAATTCTTGGTTTTCACTCCGAATTGTTCTGTTTGCACATATTTCCCAACTTTTCGGACCCCCTCAGGATGGGGGAGCATGATTGCTGCATTCGCCAGTACATCCGAGGATGAGTAACATCACCATCCTCGCCAGGCACGGCGTGCACGTCCGCCACTTGTAGCTCTACAACTCAGTGCTGCACCACAGGCACCTGAACAAGAGCACAGAGGGGAACAACAGAGGGAGCGACATTGCAGGAGGCACTACCCTCGTGAGAGGGTCTACAGACCGAGGCTCCGCTTCTTGGACCTCACTGAAGAGCAGTGCATATGGAGACTGAGTGAGTCGCCAGGTGGTCGCAGACATCTGCAGCCTCCTTCGTGCTGAGCTCAATGTCTTCGCCTCTGGATCATTCCAGGGTGCCACCGGTGACATCGTCGAGGTCTCTGTCATCCACACACAAGCACATAAGGCAGGTCACCGACTGCTTGTTTCGCAGAGCCTCGCAATACGTCAACTTCCCCATGGACTACCTCCGCCAGACAGAGAGGGCAGTGGGATTCCACTCTGTGGCTGGCTTCCCACGTGAACAGGGTGCAATCGATTGCACGCATATAGCAATCCGAGCACCTCCACACGAGCCAGGACTGTTCATCAACAGGAAGGGGTATCACTCGATTAATGCTCAGCTTGTTTGTGACCACCGCAAAAGATTTCTTCACTTCTGCACCAGATTCCCTGGCAGCTGCCACGATTCGTTCATTTTGAGGGCATCCAACATCCCGTGCCTCTTCCATGCACCAAACAGCCTTTCAGGGCTGGCTGCTCAGGGACAAGGGATACCCCCTGCACACATGGCTCATGACACCTCTGAGGAATCCCATCAATGAGCAACAGTGTTGATACAATGACAATCACATCGCCACCAGGTCTCCAATTGAAGATGCGATTTCGGTGCCTCGATCATTCTGGGGGAACGCTTCAATATGCACCAGTAAGAGTGGGTTACATTATAGTAGTGTGTTGTGTCCTGCACAACGAGGTGCAAAAGAGAGGGAGAGAGGAGGCTCCATCCCCTCATTCACCATCCACATGGAGGAGGAACCCATAGGCAGAGAAGCGGCTCACCCAGCTGCTCATGAGGCCAGGGAGTCTAAAGTGAACGGCTCTCGTAAGATCAGAAAGTGTGAAGAGTCCAGTCCTCCCACCACCTGGAAAGACTAGTGCCAATAACAGCCAGCAACCCCCCCCCCCCCCACCCCACCTGCACAAAACAGTCCTGCAACTACACATACACCCACTGTAAAGTGATCCAATGGGTGGCATCAAGTGTCATCATTCATATTGAAACACATGAAAGGGCCCTATCGCAAAAGCCAGTCAAGAATGGGCAAGACGTGGCAGTAGTGGTGAGAATGGTAACATGTAATATGACTTTAACATAAACCAAATATAAATGAAAAACATGATAGTCTGTCAGACAGCCTTGTGCATACTCCTCGTGATCACAAATCCTTAGCCTTTCTCTTCCTATTACTATGTGGTGCATCTCCTGTGCCTGCAGCAGAGGTAGTGGCAGGTAAGTGGCATGGCCGTAAGATGCTTAGATGCTTTGGCCTACACGGTCTGGGCTTTAGAGCCCATGAGGGCCTCTCCAAAGACTGCTCCACCTGTACCAGTGCAGGGGCAGACTCATCCACCTGGAGAGGAGGCAGCATTGCGGGTATTGGTTGAAGGGGGGGGAAACGGGTGAGATGTGGGAGCCTTTGCACAGAGTCCCCTTTCGCCATCATCCCTCTCCTGGGCGAGGCCCACATCACTCCTACCACCCTGCTGGACAACAGTTTGGAGGACGTGTACGATGCCTTGTAAGGCCACGTCTAACGTATGTCAGCCTGTTTGAGGCGGCAGAATGTTGTTCACCCTGAGTCCGCACAGTCATTGACGGGCCTGAATGGATTCATTTGTGAGCCGTGCTTGAAGCTCAACAGAGGCTAGCCGCCTCTCCATCGCAGACATTCCTACAGTTACGTGCGACACTATCCCAGACGTTTCAGCAGTCACGTGTGACACAGCTCAGACAGTTGCTCACATCCCTGTGACACTATCTCAGACATTCTCTCCCGTACTTGTGCCACCATTCCACTAATGCTGGAGTTAGACTCCTCCATCCTCTGGGCAATTGTAGAGAGTGTGCGTGGCACCTGTTCCAGTACCTCACAAATGTGCTTCTGTCCCTCGATCATTCTCCTTTTAAAGGATGGCCCCTGGGGTTCAGCATCTGCGTCCAGCTGAGCAGAGCCTGGAGAAGGGTGCACCCACCGACGCAGACTCTCCACAGCTGCCCCTGCCACCAGTGCATGCTCGTGCTCACTTGTGTGTGGTGACTCACCAGGTGCCAACCCAATTAACTGACTACTAGGACCCACCGAGGTGTGAGTATCTGCGCTGGTGGATGGCTCACTAAGATGTGACGTTGCACCCTCAGAGGCCGGCAGGTCCTCTGAGAAATCGCCCTCTGCCATCGCTGCAGTCATTGAAGGGCCTGTAAAAGAACAGAAGGGAATATTAAGCATCATCACAGATGTGTCATGTTGCGATGAGCATACTGAGGTGTTCAACATGCCAAACATTGTTAACATCAATTCATCTTGTGTGCGGTGAATGTTAAAGTTGTGTCACCAGACGTTTGTGGGGTGCCAGTCTTGCCGTTCCCGACAGACAGGCACTCGAGGGTGCGGCTAATCTCCAGGGCTGCTTCCTCCGTGTCTGTGAGGACCACTATTTGTTGTGGCCTCCCTCCAGTCCTCGCCCTCGCGCGTGCATTTTGCGCTCTTTTCTCGAAGGGAAGAAAGTACAGACGTGTGAGTGAGTGATGGTGAAGTGGTCAGCCGACGAATGCATTGGTTTGGGTGAGGCTGACCATGAAAGAGGTGCATCAGAGGGTGAGTATCAGTCAGAGACATCACATTGGATCAGGATTGGGGTGAGTGGTAGTGATGGGATCACAAATGGGGAGGTGAGGAAGTACCCAGGAAGTGCAGGTTCATTGAGGATGAGCCTTAAGTGGGTGTGAGGAGTGATGTGATGGAGTAGTCTTGGCAATGTAGAATGAGTTGGGGGGAGGGGGGTTGATGTACACCACGGAATGCAAGGGAATCAATAAGTGTACTCACTTTTGCTGACCTAGTTAGGTCATTGAAACATTCCTGCACTGGATCCAAGTGTGGGATATGTTGCTGCTGCTGGTGACCTCCTCAGCCACCTCAAGCCAGATCTTCTTGGTGGCAGAGGCAGGGCACTTCCTCCTGTCGGCTGGGCAAAATAGTTCCCTCCTCCTCCTCACCCCGGCCAGTAGCAGCTGAAGTGAGGCATCGCTGGATCTTGGAACAGCCTTGCTCCTGTGCTGCTCCATTGGGTCTTCTGGCTCATTGCTCCAGCAAAATCCATTGGAGCAATGGCCCTTTAAATCTAGACAATCCAACTGACAGCCTGTCATGCGGGTGCGCTGTCTGCCCACTGCGCAGCTCTCGGACGGCAAACCCGGAAACAAGTTAATGGTCACCAATTAAGTTGCGATCGCATGGGGAAAGGTAAGTTTTTATTATTTGCATTTGCCGCACGCCCATTGACCCCCCCACTCCCCCCACCTTGCTGCCATCCCACCGCCCTTTTAAAACTGAGCCCCAGAAGTCTGTTTTCTTATCCCCCCCTCTTGTTGCTGTTTCTATGATGTGGCAGTGTTAGCTATTAATGTTACAGTTTTCATTGAATTTTCATCAGTAAATAAAGATATCAGAACCAAGCCATGAGGAGACTTTTTCTCTTGCTCCATCCTGTCACCTGTATAGTTTCTGTAAAAGCTGTTAATATGGTTTGTTAACGTATGTGATCCTGTAAAACCAGCAATAAGTGAGCACTCAATAGTTTTGTCATACTTTTTCTATGCATCGCTTGGGAAAAAAAGCTGCCTTTGAGTTCAGAAAGTTTAAAATAGTCTTTGTTATAGAATGTTGAAAAGGGTGAGACTCTGCAGAGTTTTATATCTTCAGTGTTTCTTGCTTATATTTCAAAATGACTGCAGTGTATTTTTCTGATTGCCTGGGTTAGGGGTATGTGATAGTCTAGATAATCAATCCCCCTCCTTTGCTTGAATCCAATTTTTACTGACAGTTTCAAATCAGAAATTGTGAGAATTCTGGTTTACAAACATCAGTATTAATGGCCATTAAGTACGTGGGGGACTTTGCCTCCTATTATGTCGATGTAACTTTCTCTTGGCTGCTGGGGAAGGGCCTGAAAATAGGAGTGGAAAGCAGGACAAGGTCCAGAGATTGAGCAGAAAGCTGGGCAGAGGCTGGAAAGAAAGTAAAAAGAGAAGGCAGGATGAGGAAGGGGGTAGAGAAAAAGTCTGGGAGAATACATCGAAAATGATATTTCCTTTTATGATTTAGCAAAATATAACGGCAATGTAGTTGCCTTTGGACTTGCAGGAAAAACACAGAGGAAGCAAAATGTATAATCATAGAATCATACAGCACAGAAGGAGGCCATTTGGCCCCTCGTGCCTGTACTGGTTTTTAAAAAATTGCTATAAAATATCTGTATTTTATTATAGTTTCAGATACTACAGGCGAACTGAACTATCAAAAAGAAAAGTATTAAATTTTGCAATTATAAACCTCAAAGGATCATCACATCAAACTGCTATCGTTACTTTTGAACACAGGAAAAAGCAACGCTTAGATCCATAATTTCAATGATAACTAGCAGGCCATTCCACTCACGTCTACAGTAGAAATTCACAAATAGCTGTTGTCCCTCAAACTTACAAGAATAGTCCATTAGGGCAGCATACATTTGGCAGCAGTACAGGGCAGTCCCTTTGCACTTTGCAAAATGGAATGGTATTCAAGAACTGAACTACAGAAGAAATCCAGTTCTGAAGGCTTACATTAGTGTAGTTGTTCGATACTACAGCTGTTTTTTTTTTAAATCCAGTCTCCAAATACATTCATCTTCTTTTCTTGATATTGCACAGGAAGATTTGTTATAATGCAGGAGTAGTGATTTGTTACTTAATAAAAACTGGAAATAAAGCTACTAAAATCAGCCTTTTCACTTTTAATATATTGCAAAAAGCAGCACTCCAATGAACCTCTGAAGATCCCCTCCGTTGGATACAGCAAAGTTAGCTGACCTTCCTAAAACTCATAAATATTTAAAAAAGGGTGCATGTATTCTTCTTTGGTGTCTTTGGTGATAGTTAATTAAAAGACAGGATTATGGGTTACTTTGTGGCTTCCTTTGTATAAAGGATAAATCTGAAAGACTATTTGATCTGATTATTGCAAATTCCTGCTTGGAAATTTCTTTATCATGCAAAGATAGATGCACCTGTAGTTTTGGTCAGGTATCTGTGCAAACATGAACTGGTAATTGGATTTTCAAAGAACGCGCTGGGCTTTGAATGGCTCATCTAAGTAGAAATGTGGAGTGTTCTTTTCAATTGTTGGATTCTAAAAAAACCCTTCACCTAGAAAGCTTTATCCAATGTAAAAAAAAGCATTTACTTCATATCTGCGGGCACTTGTTTCCTTTTGTTTGATCTGTTAGACAAGGTTACCCCCATATCTTTATCAAGATACCCACGTGGGGGGAAACATGAACTAATACAATAGTTGGATTTTCAGACATGCTAGGCTGTGGATAATCCATCTAAAGGGGCTAGTTATCTGCATTTTGATGGCCTCAAAGTCCAAAAAAAACCCTTGACAGGAAAAGTCTCCTTCTATGTTAAATAAATAATCCTCCAATTGCCCCCCTCCCCTACCAAAAACCCATAATGCACAACACACACGACCTTTCTGCAAGCTCTCAGTTTGGGGAACCTTACATCTTGGGTTCTGTGGCTTCAATCTGAATGTCACGTGGATTTGACAATCATTTTAAAATGGTCGAATGTATAGATGCCCATTGTACCTATCTTTTCAGATTGCAACTATTTTGTTTTTCGCCTGTTGACTCTTGCTTTTTCCTCTCATCCCCTCCTTTCCTCCTCCTCTCTGCAAGGTTTTGGTTCTTTCCTGGGGTATGGCTCCACAGGTGGTTGGTGTCCTCCAGTAACCTGTCCAAGTGCCCATTCTTCAAATGAAGCTTAGAAAGTGAGTTTCAACAGGGAACTCGATGGTGGGCTGTATTACAATCTAGCCCAGTCTTGTCCAATACGTTAGTTATGAGCCACACATGGCTAATTAGAAATCAAGATGTGGCTAATTGCATTTCTTATTAGTAAATAAAAAATGAGTATTAGACGCTGTTGTTGGGCATGTGATCTCGATACTTGTGTTCGCGTGGCATATGCATGTGCACTTTAACTTTTTTGTGTGTTTGTTGGTAAAATGGGAAGACGAAAAGCAGAGTGTGTGAGTGTTTTTTGATCATTGTGCATGCTTTACTTCCTTAGTTACTGAATGGTGGTAGATGTTTACTAAATATACACGTGAAGTACACTTACCTGTATGGTGTGAGTGTTTGTAATGCATTTCCTACCAAATTTAGTGCATGTGGCTAAAATGGTGTTGTTGTAGGCACACCTGTGATTAGTCAGCAATTTCTATGGGACATCACTGATGTAGCCCAACCTTGTCCTCACCCAATATTGACATGTGGACTTCCAACAGGGGTCACTGAATAGTGTTCAGATTGAGGAGCACGGTCCAATTTTCACTCCCCTAACCCTATTATTGTTTCAGCTGAGATCAGCTAACTCGGTATGGATCTAGGATTGAACCTGGGACATTCCTGGTTTGAATGGGTCAGCTCCTCACTGCCCTAGCCAGCTGAGTAATTTGGGAAGCTTACTTCAATTAATATTTAAAGATATATTATCCAATTAATGGTTTATTTTTGATTCATAATAACATAAGAACATAGGAAATAGGAACAGGAGTAGGCCTTACGGCCCCTTGAGCTTACTCCGCCATTCAATAAGATCATGGCTGATCTTCTACCTCAACTCCACGTTCCCGCCCTATCCCCATTTCCCTTGGTTCCCTCAATGTCCAAAAATCTATCGATCCCAGTCTTGAATATACTCAACGACTGAGCTCCATTGCCCTCTGGGATAGAGAATTCCAAAGATTCACAACCCTCTGAGTGAAGAAATTTTTCCTTATCTCAGTCTTAAATGGCTGACCCCTTATCTTGAGACTATAGACCCCTAGTTCTTTACTCTCCAGCCAGGGGAAAAAGCCTCTCAGCATCTACCCTGTCAAGCCCTTTAAGAATTTTATATGTTTCAATGAGATCACCTCTCAATCTTCTAAACTCCAGAGAATATAAGCCCATTCTACACAATTTCTCCTCATAGGACAACCCTCTCATCCCAGGAATCAATCTAGTGAACCTTCTTTGCACCCCCTCTAAGGGAAGTATATCCTTCCTTAGGTAAGGAGATTTATTGCAAAGTAAATGACATTGTCATACAATCCAATATAATAATGCAAAGTCATTATGTGAACAGCAAATGACTAACATCGAGCACTAGAGAGAGAAACATCGGCATTTAAGGGATTTAAGGATGAAAGGAAACGGACATCAATAGAAGCACAACAGAGAAATGAGCACAAAATGAGCTACAAAAGTGGAAAGGACCCCTGCCAATAACAAAGAACCAGACACAGAAAACAGTGTAAAGATGAAAGAGACACAGAAGGAAAAGCAGAAAGAAGAAAGGGTGAGCAATACAGATAGGAATTCAGATTAGTTGAGAGACAGATTCTTAAATAGTTAACAGGATATCATTTTCTGGTATTTTTTTGTATGGCTATTTTCCCAATAATTGTATTGAGTGAAATTATCTTATGCAATTTGTACTTTTTAGTCAAATGCAAATTGAAGGTTTATGTCCTGCATTTGTGTTTCAAATTCAAGATAGATCCTGCAGTTTGCATATCGTCACTGTGCCATTATTTCTGGTTTCATAGAGAAATTTCTGCCAAAAGTTTTGCTTACATACAGAACATAAGTATTTGTAGAAACCTTTGCATAATATATGCAGAATAATATATTAGTTCTAATATCGGAAAACCTCAGTGAATAGTCAAGAAAAAAATATTCTGATCAATGAAGAGTCACAAGCACTGGGTGAGAAAAAAATGTGAGTTGACAATGCGAGTTCTTCATTTACTTCAGTGGTATGTTTCAGTTTAAAGTTCTGGAATCTCTTTCCACAGTAAGGCAGGCCAGGGACACAGGAGATGTGTGTTGTTTCACACCTTCCAACTTGAGGAAAATCTGATGACATTAAGTATGAGGGATAGTCACATTTTCTGGGGATTCAGGGTTTACTTTAGGCCCCCAAGAGTGTTGTGTTGTCGTAACCCTTCATTTATTTTGTTTGATACAAAATATACCTAAAAACCAAAAAGGTAAGAGATAACTTTGATCATAGTATGTCCTCAGGACTTCGCAACACATTTCACAGCCAATGAATTACTTTTGAAGTGCAGTCACTATTATGTCAGCAAATGTAGCAGTCAACTGTAGACACAAGGGCCCCATATGTTAGTTTGTGTATTTCTGGTAGTGTTCGTTGAGGGAGGAATCCTGGCCCGGCACTGGGAGAACTCCTGCTTTTGTCGTATGGTGCCCTGGAAACTTTTACGCCTACCTGAACAGACAGACAGGGCCTCAGTTTAACATCTCATCCAAAAGATGGGACCTCCAACAACACCACACTTCTTCAGTACTGCAACGAGGTGTGAGCCTAGATTATATGGTCACGTCCTCGAGTGGAATTTTGAACTCACTTTTTAAAAAAAAAAATGTGATTGCTCTAAAATTAGGGTGTTGCCATTGATATGATGGTGAGCTGTAGGGTTTGTGTTTCTCAAAGGGATTTAAACTTTCGTTATGAAGATGTCGCAGGCACATGGGAAGAATTGCATTCTACGGAATAATCCCTTCCACCATTGCACAAATGGAGTAATATTTTAAAACATAGTAATGAGAACATTTTATTTGACTTTTTTTTTTATAAGGTCTTGTAGCAATTTAGGATGCATTTAAATGACAACTGTAGCATCAATGCAAAGTGGCTTTGTTTCACACCTGCACGATAGTTGTAGTTTAAACCAAGAGTCAAGGCCCAACCTGACTCTGGGACACAGCAGAGTGAGACTTCATGGAGGCGTCTCACTTCCCTTTTCTCTGGAGTCAAGTCAAGCCCTGACTTTGGATTAACACTGCAGCTTCCTAGTGTCAGTGGAAAGAGAAACCACTTAGCATTACCACAATGATGGAGTTGATGCAAAGTACTTGATTAGTATACATGATGACTCACCTGACGAAGGAGCAAAGCTCCGAAAGCTTGTGATTTCAAATAAAGCTGTTGGACTATAACCTGGTGTTATGTGACTCCTTACATTTGATTAGTATAAAATGAGGATATAACCATAGAGGGTAGATTTTCCTGGTCCTGTGCCTGGGGCTATTGGATTAGAACTGGAACTATTAGCAGAGGGATCTCACATGACCCTAATTCTGCCATTAATTGAAATGGACGGAAAACCGTCCAGGCTCCCTTATGAGTGTATATTCCTTCCTGCCTGACTTTCCGCTATTCACTGTGCCCAAGTGATCCGATAGCCCCAGGCACAGGACCAGGAAAATCTACTCTCAAACAACAGAAAATGCTGGAAACACTCAGCAGGTTAGGCAGCATCTGTGGAGAGAGGAAAGTAGGGTTAATGTTTCAGGTCTTCTGATTCTTTGTCAGACTCTCTACTCTCATGTCTTTAACATACCCGTGTAAACTTTCTGGATCACATTACACTCCTTTCTTTGTCCTCCCGCTCATCTTAGTGACCTGTCAACATCAGAACTGTCTAGACATCACTTCCCTTTAGAGTGTTTTTCTTTCATGATGGAATTATTCACAGTAAAAGACACCATATAATCATACCTTGGCCACAACAATCTATCATTAGCCAGTCTGTCACATCACACAGTGACAGAATCCCAACCCAATATATGCTTCAAACAGGTTATTGCTCCTGTCATTAGCAACAAGTGTTGGATGACTGCAGGCAAGCTTGTGGAAAGCATAAAGATAGACAGAAATAATTTAGGTAGTTTTGTCTAATTATTGGTTCAACAATGCATTTGATATTAGGAAAACTTAAATTGGATTTTATCCAATTCATCATAAACTATAATCATTTTCTGAATCCATAAAACAGTATTGTTTATATTTGTGGCAAAAAGGTTTAATGTGATTTTTAATTCATAACAATTCATTGTGGCATTAGTTAAACTGCAGAATAAATGCAAATGTTGCCTTTCTGTTTATTAATAAGCACATTTATTTCTTTGCCAATACACGAGCAAATTACAAATTTAAAAACATGAAGGTTCTTAATCTATATTTGGTCTGGTGGCAATGAATTGATGAGATTGCATTTTTAATCCTAAAAGGCACTTTTAATTTGTGTCACACTTGGACGTTAAGTGACATTAATTGAAGATATTTGTAGTTTTCTGCACAAAGAAATGCTAAAGGAATCATTTAGTTTTAGGCAATTGGGAGAAATGACCTGGGATAAGATAAGAGATGATTTTCCTCCTATAATATTTTCTTCTGATCTTCAATAAGATCTTTATCATTGAAAGATCTTGAAAATCCACGTATTTCCATTGAAAAAGTCATTTGGTGATCTTATAAAGTTCACATATGTTCATTTTGTGAAACTGATCTTACTACCAGTATACTGAAATACAACTCGAACGTATCTGAACTAGTGGTTGGCACCAGGACTAAGCAATATTAATGATAAATTATTTCTTTATGCAGTGTAGGAACAAAAGAAAGAAAATCTGCAGTGAAGATAGAAACCTCCCCAGACAACATAGCTTGTGACTGGCTTGAAGACAGTGCACCTGGTTCTGACACCAGTTTTGGGGAAAGGGAATTTCCATGACGGAAGCAAATGCACTGTTCAACGATCAATATGATTCACTGAGATGCCCCATGAATCAGGGCATTTGAAGAAAATCTGGAACACTTCTCAGGTATGAATCATTATATTTTTACCTGGTTTACTTTTGTTTTGTAAGTTGGGCTAAAGTCTAGACTTCAATTGGCTACATGGATAATAGTAGCAAGAGTAAGTAATTTGGTCAATCATGCTTGTGTCATCATTTTGTTAGCCATAGCAACTCTTTATCTTTTAATCTGAATTCTCTACCCTTTCTCTACATCTCTTAATACTTGCACTGCCTTAGTAAATACATTAATTGATTCAGCACCTTTGGCTGCATTGAGTACTGCATTTCACATTTTCACAAACCTTTTGTGTGCGGAACTTTTTGCTGGATTTGTTTTTGGCTGGCTTGGTTCTAATTTTAGGATTATGTCCTATTGTTCTGGATTCTCTGACAAGATGGAAGAGTCATTCCCTATCTACTTTGTCAAACCCCTTCATTACTTGTAACACCTCAATCAGGTTACCCCTTAACCTCCTCACCTCTGGGGAATACATCCCAAGTTGACTCAGTCTCTCCTCATAGTTACCAAAAGCTGTTCCATGGCTTTCTATCCATCCAGGAACTGTTTAGCTCGAAAAGAAAAAATATAGTTGGCTAGTGGGAAGTAACTTCTGGAAGCTTTCTCAGAAAAATGCAGAAGTTTGTATGTAGATTCATTACAATCTTTTATTTCATTGGACGATTGTTTAAAGCCACAAGAATATAGTACTCTATCTTGCTAACAATTTAACTGAAGCTAAATGTGCAGGTCAATAATTCTTCAACTGATGTCTTTAGAAGAGTGGAACTAGTGGTAATTTCCCTTTACGTTCTTTCCATCGCCACATAAACACCAAGAAATACCAGAAACATAAGATTAAAGACTTTATAGAGGGATTGTCAAACTAGTGATGTGACCCTGAATTAATCATTTCGAGGAGGCCTGTCATTTATCAAAATTTCTCAAAGTCTATCTACAACAGTACTGATGGAAAAAGGAAACTCCTTAAGTAGCCAAACATAGTTTCCAAAACAAAACCCTTCTAATTAACTTGGAACTTTTCCATTCATCCTTTCCTATATCAAGTGTGTAAACTTCATAATATGAAGCACAAAATGCCAAATTTCTCTTGGAACCCTTGATGCTGCCTCTTGTGCTAAAGGTTTGTCTATTTTCTTTCACCTAAGTTGGATGCCAGTGTTAATGACTCTTTGTCTGATCATGAGAATAATGTTGCTGGCCTTATAAACATCCAGAACAGAGAGCAATGGACAGTGAAGTGTGTTTCTGCATTAATCTTTTTAAAAGATCTTTAAATAGTGGAGTTGATTTTTGTCATCAGTTCTAAGTCAGATTAAGATTAAGAATAAGAATTGGTGTAAATGCATACCGAAAGGTCAACTGCACCAGGTTTCCAGAGCATGCATCTGGACGTGGCATCCAGCACATCTGTTGGCTGGGAAATGGATCATGGACCTTCTGTGTACTATTTTTGCTATTGAAATAAAGCTCCTGCCAATGGGTGCTTATACCAATCATCCCATATCCAACCACAGCATTTAAGGGGTGTGAAATGGGTGAAAGTCATGCAGAATGGATTCTAGCCCAATTTCCTAATCCCATTTTTGAATGCAGATGACACAATATGGATACTAAAATTGATGCAACGTGTCTGAATATTATAAATGCTCTGGAGCTTTTTTTTTTAAAAGACAAAGTTTTCAGAAAATGTTCCTTGCTTGGATTTGTCTATTTTTACATGTCCCCTATTATTAAAGCTGTTTAGCATTAATGAGGTAAAGCCTCTCCTCCTACATAATGACCTGATATTTATGAGCAGCCTTTATAAAAGGTCATGGTTCAACTCCAGTCTTCTGTGCCGGAACCTTAACTGTTGATGTCCTTAACCTCAAACTTCGAACTTTTTTAGAATTGACGTGCCACTCCCAATGGCTCAGCAAATTCATAGTGAACTATTTACAATATATGTCAGTGACTTGGATGAAGGAACAGAGTGTCTTGTGGCCAAATTTGCTGATGATACAAAGATAGGTGGAAAAGCAAATTGCAATGAGGATACAAAGTGTCTGCAAAGGGATATTGACAGGTTAAGTGAATGGGCAAAAATTTGGCAGATGGAATATAATGTGGGAAAATGTGGAGTCATCCACTTTGGGAGGAAAAATAAAAAAGCAAAATATTATTTGAATGGAGAAATACTACAAAATGCTGCTGTACAGAGGGATCTGGGTGTCCTCATACATGAAACACAAAAAGTCAACATACAGGTGCAGCAGGTAATCCGGAAGGCAAACGGAATATTAGCCTTTATTTCCAGGGGGATGGAGTAGGAAAGTCATGCTCCAACTGTACAGGGTGCTGGTGAGACCACACCTGGAGTACTGCATACAGTTCTGGTGCCCTTATTTAAGGAAGGACATACTTGCATTGGAGGCAGTTCAGAGAAGGTTCACTGGGTTGATTCCGGGTATGGAAGGGTTGTCTTATGAGGAAAGATTGAACAGGTTTGGTCTCTGCTCATTGGAGTTTGGAAGAATGAGAGGAGATCTTATTGAAACATACAAGATTCTGAGGGGACTGGATAGAGCAGATGCTGAGGGGATGTTACCCCTCATGGGGGAATCTAAAACTAGGGGGCATATTCTCAGAATAAGGGGTCGCCCGTTTAAGATGGAAATAAGGAGGAATTTCTTCTCCCAGAGGGTCGTGAATCTTTGGAATTCTTTACCCCAAAAAGCTGTGGCGGCTGAGTCATTGAATACATTCAAGGCTGAGTTAGACAAATTTTTGATCAGCAAGGGAGTCAAAGGATATGGGGAAAAGGTGGGAAAGTGGAAATGAGGTAAAAATCAGATCAGCCATGATCTCATTAAATGGCGGAACAGGCTCGAGGGGTCGAATGGCCTACTCCTGCTCCTATCTCTTATGGTCTTATGGAGTGACACAGACCAGAATGGTGCCAAATCCAATCCTTAGCCTGTACTGAGTTAACTTTTCTCAGCTAGGTTTGCATTAGCAGTACTAAAATTGCTTTCAGTGCCCCTGAGTTCAGGAGTTGGAAAAATCAGCCAGTATTCTTGTTCCTGATCACTATTTAATGACTCCTGCTGCAAACTCCATCCATGTATCTTGGATAAGGACAGGACGAAGCTTGGCTGTGATATCTTTGATTATTGGATGGACTGCTGTCACTTGAGGTCTAAGCTCAATGAAGAATGAC